>NC_056439.1:50553858-50583858 GCF_018296145.1 Oncorhynchus tshawytscha | reverse complement strand
TAACTAAAAGCTGCCTCTCCATGCCTCTTGGTCCCAGGCTTTTGGATAGTTTAAAGGTCAGTACCAGAGGACCTAAATTCTGTATATTTTTGCAGTTGACCAATGACGTTCTCAGGTAGACCAGACAGGAGAGCAATACAGTAGTCAAGCCTGCTTGTACTAAAAGTACGGATGTGTCTCTCTGTATCAGCCAGACAGAGAAACGGCCACAAATTAGCAATGTTCCTCGGGTGTTTAAAAAGATATTTTGGTCACATTTCTAATGTGTGATTCGAAATTGAGTTCAGAATCTAAAATAACGCCTAAGTTTTACCTGGTGTTTTATCTTTATTACCTGGTGAATTAAAATGTGCGGCCAGATTCTCTCTCTGTGCTTTGGCTCCAACAATAAGCACTTCAGTCTTGTCTCGATTTAGCTGGAGGAAGTTGTGAGCCATCCAAGTATTTAAATGACTAATACAATCTACTAATTTATCCGTGGAGCTAAAATCCTCTGGTGACACAGAAATGTAAAGTTGTGTATCATCCGCTACGCAGTAAAAAAAAAATCAATGCTGTGCTTTATGATAATACCTTTCTCTTCCTCTCTTCTCTTACACAGTTCATCCATCAATCCTCTCCTGCTTCTATCCATCACTCCTCAGTCCACCTGGCCGTGCTGCTGCTCCAGTTTCAACTGTTCTGCCTGTGATTATTATTATTTGACCATGCTGGTCATTTATGAACATTTGAACATCTTGGCCATGTTCTGTTATAATCTACACCCGGCACAGCCAGAAGAGGACTGGCCACCCCACATAGCCTGGTTCCCTCTCTAGGTTTCTTCCTAGGTTTTGGCCTTTCTAGGGAGTTTTTCCTAGCCACGTGCTTCCACACCTGCATTGCTTGCTGTTTGGGGTTTTAGGCTGGGTTTCTGTACAGCACTTTGAGATATCAGCTGATGTACGAAGGGCTATATAAATACATTTGATTTGATTTGATCTTCTCCTCCTTCTATCCATCCATTCGTCCATCTATCCGTCCATCCATCCATCCATTCATCCATCTATCTATCTATCCATCCATCCATCCATCCATCCATCCATCCATCCATCCATCCATCCATCCATCCATCCATCCATCCATCCATCCATCCATCCATCCATCCATCCATCCATCCATCCATCCATCCATCACTCCTCTCCTCCTACACATTAGAGATATGAGTAGTCCTGTTTTTACAAGGGCTTGTTTACAGCTCAATCCATGCATCATGAAGTATATATGAGCTGATCTACAGTCAACTTAACATACCGTTCTGTATACAATCATCATCTATCTGTCACTGTTTCACCTGTCTTTGTGATTGTCTCCATCCCCCCTTCAGGCGTCGCCCGTCTTCCCCAATTATCCCCTGGGTATTTATACCTGTGTATTCTGTTTGTCTGATGCCAGTTCGTCTTGTTTCTCAAGCTTAACAGCTTTTGTCTCGTCAGCTCCTGTCTTTTCCCAGCCTCTCTTTTTCTCTCCCTCCTGGTGTTTGACCCCTGACCCTGAGTCTGCCTGCCGTTCCTGTACCTTTGCCTCTGTTACTGCTGTTACTGTAATAAACATGGTTACTTCGTTACTTCTGCATCTGGGTCTTACCTTATCCTAATAACATGATCTGATCTACAGTCAACCATAATGAACACATGATCTGATCTACAGTCAACCATAATGGACACATGATCTGATCTGATCTACAGTCAACCATAATGAACACATGATCTGATCTACAGTCAACCATAATGGACACATGATCTGATCTACAGTCAACCATAATGAACACATGATCTGATCTGATCTACAGTCAACCATAATGAACACATGATCTGATCTGATCTACAGTCAACCATAATGAACACATGATCTGATCTACAGTCAACCATAATGAACACATGATCTGATCTACAGTCAACCATAATGAACACATGATCTGATCTACAGTCAACCATAATGAACACATGATCTGATCTACAGTCAACCATAATGAACACATGATCTGATCTACAGTCAACCATAATGAACACATGATCTGATCTACAGTCAACCATAATGAACACATGATCTGATCTACAGTCAACCATAATGACCACAGCTATTCCAGTTATCCATAATGAACACAGTTATTCCAGTTATCCATAATGAACACAGTTATTCCAGTTATCCATAATGAACACTGCTATTCCAGTTATCCATAATGACATATCAGCAAAAGATATTCTGGTCTTTCTTTTCTGTTAAAACAATAGCCTCTCTAGTTCTGGATGTCGCTGTGTCTAAAGGACAGGAAGACACACAGCAGCCATATATTCAAAACAATACCCACCAGACAACACACACACACACACACACACACACACACACACACACACACACACACACACACACACACACCTCTCACACACACACACGCACGCACGCACACACACACACACACACACACACACACACACACACACACACACACACACACACACACACACACACACACACACACACACACACACACACACACACACACACACACCTCACACACACACACACACACACACACACACACACACACACACACACACTCTCTCTCTCTCCAGGCTCTTCCTGTCCTCGTCCAGTGTGGTGTTACAGACATGTTTTTTTTCTTCTCTATCCTCTTCTCCTCTCTGTTCCTTCACTCTGCAGAGGAGTGGAGAACAGCAAGGGTCTCTGATAGACCAAGAGGCTGCTCACTGTCCCAGTGGGTGATTGTTTCTGTGTGTGGGTGTGAGTGTGGAGGCTGGTGACTGGATAAATTGTGGAGGATGCGAGACCCAAGATATAGGTAGGGAGACAACAAAGCGTTTCAATTGATTTTAGTCTAAAACATTTTTAAAAAGACAAACTATTATGGGGAATAGGAATGAGAGGGCTACTTACACAGTGTGGGGAAGGGATCACAGTAGTGATTGAATGACGGTATGAGGAATGAGTTGAGGTGTTCAGAGGCTTGCCTTCAGTGGAGGACAGGGGTTGAGGTGTTCAGAGGCTTGCCTTCAGTGGAGGACAGGGGTTGAGGTGTTCAGAGGCTTGCCTTCAGTGGAGGACAGGGGTTGAGGTGTTCAGAGGCTTGACTTCAGTGGAGGACAGGCTCCTCATGGATGGATGGTGTTGGAGAAGAGATCAACTCTTCCACTGGGTGCAGGACAGGATTTGAATTAGAAAACAAAAATCTAAAGAGCTAAGGATTCAAATCACATGGATGGGTAATAATGTGATTGTGTCTGTGATTGACTCTACATACAGTAATGAGAGACAGGGCTACTCACAGTGTTTGAAGAGGAAACATTGAATGCGCCAGTGGAAGAGCAGGCACATGAAACATGGCTTCCGTTCATGACAGGAGAGAGTTGACCCCGGACAGTGGAGTGGAGTGGTCATCACGTCTCAATCTCTTTTATTCTCACTTTTAATGTATGATGTGATGGAATTTATCAAATTTATCAAATTCATACTGAATTGATTTCGACATCCCAGAGAAGACAGACGTCCCTGTGCTCAGCAAGTAATGCATCGCAACGTGTAATTACCTCTGAAAGCTCCTTGTAGTTGCCCTTTTTAGCGAAACTTTCCCTCTCACCGTGATCCACCTCTCACATGCCGCAAAAATTCAAGCAGCAAGCTGCTTGAGAACATCCCTGTTTCTCCTTCTCGTTGCGTTGCACAAGATTGAATACGCAGACCTTTGTCCATTATCTGATCAATGATCGATGCTGCAGTTTTTCTCAGAAGCTTGAAACTGATGTAGGGGTACTTCAACAAAAAGACTGCACTCCGGTCGCTAGCTAGCTACTTGCTACTAATGTTAGCAAGGCACATTTAAATAAATTGCACTCAACACAAAATGAAGTCATCGAAACCAAGTAAACAATATATAATCTACCTCCATCTCCTGTAGTTTGAAGAAACTAATTTGATGAAAATTTCCTAAAAATCGACTAATCACTATCTCGATCTCGATCTATCCAACAAAGTCACCAACTCACCAAGCTTCTAAATCACACATGGCGTAGTACTAGGTTCATTATCTGATCCTTTAATTGGATGGACGCCTGGCAGTTCATACTGCAAAAGATTTGACTGGGTGGTGGATGTTCTCATTAAGTCATCATAATCACCATGTAGGTCTATGGAAGGGGGTGAGATGCACGAGCCTCCTAGGTTTTGCATTGAAGTCAATGTACCTAGAGGAGGATGGAAGCTAGCTGTCCTCCGGCTACACCATGGTGCTACCCCTAGAGGGTGCTGTTGAGACTACTGTAGACCACCAGATCCGGTATCTGGTGACGTGAATATATTTAGTATAGTTTTTTCTCCTGAGGAGACTCCACTGATGTGTGTGTGTGTGTGAGAGGCTGGTTAGCTGTGGAGCAGGGCTAGGGAGGAAGGTATGGGTGTTTCGAGGAAACTGCTATGACTACTAAAAGACCAGCTGTGTCCACCTACCTGTTTACATGCTTGTCATCACAGAGAAGAGGAGTAGTCATTGTTAGAGGCTAGACCTCCCGTGCACCCCATCACCCCATACACAGGCTCCTAGCTCAGAAGAACGAATGCAGCTGCTCTGATACTGTTACACACACAGTTAGATGCTGCTGTACAGCCTGATCTAGAAGAATAATCATTTCGCTGCACTCACAATAACATCTGCTAACCATGTGTATGTGACTAATACAATTTGATTTGATTTGGAACTGTGTTGCCAACTGCTTGAACAGATCATTCTGGGACATTCAACACATCACACAAAGACTACTAGTGATGCAGTCAGTCTCTCCTTAACGTTGAGCAAGGAGAGATTGACATGCATGCCATTGACATTCTCCTTCCTTGTACATCTAAGTGCAGGTTAATCTCTTCCAAATGCTCAATATTCATATTATTTCATTTTGATTTGTGCCCCCCCCAAAATGATGCTTTTAGTTTTTTTGTGAAATGGGAAAATGTACATTTGCATTAGCACTACAACAACTCAGTGACATATCTGAGCTTAGGTTATCTGAGCTTAGGTCACTGATAAGTCTCCACTGTCTCAACATGCCCTTGACATTTTGAGAACGGGCATCTGTCTTCGCATTAGAGCATCTTCTATTTCCATAAGGTGTCAAAGGTCATCATTAATGTTCTACCAACAAAGCTTCAGTAGTATTTTAGCCAGATGTGCCATTAGCTGAACCTTTCGCTGCCGCCGGCCTAACGATCGCACAGGGCCTGAAATAATTGCCAGAGCTAGAGTCAGTTGTTTAAAAAATCAACTTCCAGCAGTTCCTGAGCTAGTCCTCCTAATGCCATTTGACTTCACATGGAATATGACAACATCAGCCCCCGGCAGCAGAACGGTAGGAAGCAGCCTTGTAATATCCTGTACTGGTGCTCCAGGTTAAAAAAAAAATTATTCGGGTACCGAGACGTTTCTCTCCATAGAGCTTCTGATGATATCGCCTGGTGAAGGAGGTCCGGGCAGTTTTTACGCCTCGAGCCACAAAACCCAGACATCCTCAATGTCCGTTAGGAGGAGGAGCGCAGTCTGAAGTGACAATAGCTACAGTAGCAGCTAGGTTATGTCTAGTGCTACTTGATGCTTAGAGAAGATGGGCAATAATAGTAATGAGCTTTTTTTTATGAGCTTTTTTTTTTGGTATTCAAATACTCTGTGTCCAGTCTTTAGATTTGTAAGCTACACCCACCTTCTGGCACTTGATTGAGCAACAGAGACCAAGTTTATAAGAGTCACAAGCACCAAAACATCTGAAACAAGTGTTACTGGAAGAAAACCAGTAAGGGACAACTTCATTAACTTGTTATGGCCGCTAATGGGATCGATATGACAACTACCAGTGAAAATAGAGGGCGCCAAATTCAAACCACAGAAATCTCATAATTACAATTCCTAAAACATACATGTGTCTTATATCATTTTAAAGTTAATCGTGTTGTTAATCCCACCAAAGTGTCCGATTTCAAATAGGCTTTTCAGCGAGAGCACTACAAACGATTATGTTAGGTCTCCACCAAACCACAATAAGCACAGCCATTTTCCAGCAAAATATAGCATTCACAAAAAGCAGAAATAGAGATACAATTAATCACTAACCTTGAATTATCTTCATCAGATGACACTCATAGCACTTCATGTTACACAATACATGCATGTTTTGTTTGATAAAGTTCATATTTATATAAAAAAATCTGAGTTTACATTGGCGTATTAGAAAAAAAAAACATCAAGTGATTTTGCATAGCCACATCGTTTGAACAGAAATACTCATCATACATGTAGATGATAATACAAGTTATACACATGGAATTATAGATATACCTCTCCTTAATTCAACCGCTGTGTCAGATTTCAAAAAACATTTACGGAGAAAGCAACCCATGCAATAATTTGAGACGGAGCTCAGAACAGTAGCCAAATTAGCCACCATGGTGGAGTCAACAGAAACCAGAAAATACATGATAAATGTTTCCTTATCTTTGATGAACTTCATCAGAATGCAGTCCTAGGAATCCCAGGTCCACAATAAATGCTTGATTTGTTCGAAAATGTCCATTATTTATGTCCAATTAGCTACTTTGGTTAGCGCGTTTGGAAAACAATTCCAAAGTCCCAAAGTGTCAAACGATGTACTGAATCAATCTTTAGAATGTTGTTTACATATATCTTGAATAACATTCCAACCGGAGAATTAGAATGACTTCAGATGACCGGTGGAACGCAGGTCCTTCCCCTGTGAACGTGCATGGTGAAAGCATGGTCAACTTGTGGCAGTGGTGACTATTTCCTGTCTCATTCGACCCCCCTTCACATTAGAGTCATCAGACAACGTTCTATTGACTGTTGACATCTAGTGGAAGGTGTAGGAAGTGAAAACTTATCCATATCTCGCTGTCATTTCAATGAGAGCTTGGTTGAAAATCTACCACCCCCAGAAAAAATACAAACAGGAAGTGGAGTTCTGTTATACTCACAGACATAATTCAAACAGTTTTAGAAACTTCCGTGCTATATTCGGGAAAGTTTAACTCTAACTCTAAACATTTTCCCGTGGTGCCCCGATTTCCTAGTTAATTAATGTTTAGATTATTATTTTAATCACGTAATATTCAGAGGGATTTAGGGATTTAGTTATTCTTCTAGAGACGTCAGAGAAAACAGAAGCCCATGCTGCTCTAGCTAGTATCACTGTTTTAATTAAAGCTTAAACATTGGCTTTTTTTGTGGGGGGCAGGTAAAGACAACCATATACTATGTGTGTGTCTGTTGTCTTTTAGATCATAATGATTATGATTAGTGAATGTGGGTCCTGGAGTATGACGTATACTATTGTTAGATGACTAAAAATACTAATTTGGTTTTGGTTTCAATCCTGAGATTTGAACGGTAAGAAGGAGAAGACCGATGAATGTCACATCAGAGTTAAGTTAATGCTTTGTGTGTTAGTGTGTGTGTGTGTGTAGTATGTGAGTATGTGTCTATCTCATTTCTTAATCTGTAGTTCTTAGAGAAGATCAGAGTGAACAGAAGGAACAATTACACTGGGAGGGAAAGAGAAAGACAAAGAGAGAGAGTCTGTGTGCGTGCATATGTCTGTGTGCGTGCGTATGTCTAAGAGAGAGAGAGACAGACTCCCTGAGCTTCAGTGACCTTCCAAACTTACACAGCATCCCATCTTTAATTTAGCAACTGCCCAGCCAAAGCTTCGTCTAGACGGCCACAGCCTGCAGGAAAGCCCCAGGCTTCAGACTCGTGTAGGCCTCAGGAGTGGAGACAACTCTACACCACTAACCGTGAACACACACACACCACCTTTAACCCTGAACCAGATAGACGCAGGTGAGACACACCCGAGACATCTCAGGTCACTTCACACCGCTTGTGTTCATAATGATGTATCTTTATTCATTTATCACTCATTTATTTATTAAGGCATGTGAGAGTTGGGCTATGAAAGTTCCCGTAAATAACGTGCCAATTCTCTTCCTCCGGTCTGTGTGTGTGTGTGTCTGTGAGTCTGTCTGTGTGTGTGTGTGTGTCTGTGTGTGAGTCTGTGAGTCTGTCTGTCTGTGTGTGTGTGTGTGTGTCTGTGAGTCTGTCTGTGTGTGTGTGTGTGTGTGTCTGTGAGTCTGTCTGTGTGTGTGTGTGTGTCTGTGAGTCTGTCTGTGTGTGTGTCTGTGAGTCTGTCTGTGTGTGTGTGTCTGTGAGTCTGTCTGTGTGTGTGTGTGTCTGTCTGTGTGTGTCTGTGTCTGTCTGTGTGTGTGTGTGTGTGTGTGTCTGTGTGTGTGTGTGTGTGTGTGTCTGTGAGTCTGTGTGTGTGTGTGTGTGTGTGTGTGTCTGTGAGTCTGTCTGTGTGTGTGTGTGTGTCTGTGAGTCTGTCTGTGTGTGTGTGTGTGTGTGAGTCTGTGTGTGTGTGTGTGTGTGTCTGTGAGTCTGTCTGTGTGTGTGTGTGTGAGTCTGTGTGTGTGTGTGTGTGTGTGTGTGTGTGTCTGTGTGTGTGTGTCTGTGAGTCTGTCTGTGTGTGTGTGTGTGTGTGTCTGTGTGTCTGTGTGTGTGTGTGTGTGTGTGTGTGTGTGTGTCTGTGAGTCTGTGTGTGTGTGTGTGTGTGTGTGTGTCTGTGAGTCTGTCTGTGTGTGCGTGTGTGTGTCTGTGTGTGTGTGTCTGTGAGTCTGTGTGTGTGTGTGTGTGTGTGTGTGTGTGTGTGTCTGTGTGTGTGTGTCTGTGAGTCTGCCTGTGTGTGTGTGTGTGTGTGTGTGTCTGTGAGTCTGTGTGTGTGTGTGTGTGTGAGTCTGTGTGTGTGTGTCTGTGAGTCTGTCTGTGTGTGTGTGTGTGTGTGTGTGTCTGTGAGTCTGTGTGTGTGTGTGTCTGTGAGTCTGTGTGTGTGTGTCTGCGAGTCTGTGAGTCTGTGAGTCTGTGTGTGTGTGTGTGTGTGTCTGTGAGTCTGTCTGTGTGTGTGTGTGTGTGTGTGTGTCTGCAAGTCTCTGTGTGTGTCTGCGAGTCTGTGAGTCTGTGAGTCTGTGTGTGTGTGTCTGTGAGTCTGTCTGTGTGTGTGTGTGTGTCTGCAAGTCTCTGTGTGTGTCTGCGAGTCTGTGAGTCTGTGAGTCTGTGTGTGTGTGTGTCTGCGAGTCTGTGAGGCTGAGCTTGTGTCTGTGTATATGTCTGTGAGTATGTGTCTGTGTGTGTGTGTGTGTGTCTGTGTCTGTGAGTATGTGTGGGTGCCTGTGTCTGTGTGTCTGTTAGTCTGTGTGTCTTTGCGCGTGCGTGCGTGCGTGTGTGTGTGTGTATGTGTGTGTGTGTGTGCGTGTGTGTGTGTGAGAGAGAGAGAGAGCGAGTCTGTGTGTGTCTGTGAGTCTGAGTTTGTGTGTGTCTGTGAGTCTGTTTTGAGTGGGTCTGTGAGAATGTGTGTGTGTGTCTGTGAGTCTGTTTGTGTGAGTCTGCGAGAATGGGTGTCTGTGTGTCTGTTTTGAGTGAGTCTGTGAGAATGTGTGTATGTGTGTCTGTGCCTGTGAGTCTGTTTGTGTGAGACTGCGAGAATGTGTGTCTGTCTGTGATCCCTATAGGATATCTCACTGTTGTCGGTGATCAGACCTTTCACCGTTGTGTCATCGGCAAACTTAATGATGGTGTTACTTCTTTGTGGCCATTCAGTAATGGGTGAACAGCGAGTAAAGGGGCAGAGGGTGTTAGTCTTTCTGGCGCAGGTGTTCCGCAAGCGACCCACCTCGACCACATCCGGTGAAATTGCAGAGTGCGAAATTCAAATGACAGAAATATAAATATTTAACATTCATGAAAACACAAGTGTTATACATCAAAATTAAGCTTAACTTCTTGTTAACCCATCAGCTGTGTTAGATTTCAAAAAGGCTTTAAGGCGAAAGCACACCATGCTATTATCTGAGGACAGCGCCCCGCATACAAAAGCATGAAAAACACATTTCAACCAGGCAGGTGCGACACAAAAGTCAGAAATAGCGATATAATAAATGCCTTACCTTTGATGATCTTCTTCTGTTGCCAGTTACATTACAAATGGTCCTTTTGTTCGATAAAGTCCTTCTTTAAATCCATAAAAAATCAGTTTAGCTGGCGTGCTTCAGTCAATAATCCACCCAGTTTCCCTCCATCAAAATTCATATAAAATAGGCTACCCTGCCGCCTCTACACTCTAACCACTAGGCTACCCTGCCACCTCTACACTCTAACCACTAGGCTACCCTGCCGCCTCTACACTCTAACCACTAGGCTACCCTGCCACCTCTACACTCTAACCACTAGGCTACCCTGCCACCTCTACACTCTAACCACTAGGCTACCCTGCCACCTCTACACTCTAACCACTAGACTACCCTGCCCCCTCTACTCTCTAACCACTAGGCTACCCTGCCACCTCTACACTCTAACCACTAGGCTACCCTGCCACCTCTACACTCTAACCACTAGGCTACCCTACCTCCTCTACACTCTAACCACTAGGCTACCCTACCTCCTCTACACTCTAACCACTAGGCTACCCTGCCCGGCCCTTACTCTGCTATTTAGCAGACACTTTAAACCCAAAGCGACGTACAGTCATGCGTGTACCCATTTTACAAACAGGTGATCCAGAGAATCAATCCAAATGAATTTACATAGTACCACAATAATGCAGCTGTGACCAACTGGAATCTGAGGCTTTTGCCAACTGCAAAGCAATGGTTAGTAAACGGAAGGGGAAAGGGAGATACCTAGTCAGTTTTACAACAATGCATTTAACTGAAATGTGTCTTCTGCATTTCACCCAACCCCCCTGAATCAGAGAGGTGTTGGGGGGCTGCCTTAATCGACATCCACGTTTTTCGGTGCCCAGGGAACAGTGGGTTAACTACCTTGTGGTTTGGCCGGTTCAGGCCGGTATCCAATCAGTATGTCACACCCCGACCTTAGAGATCATTTATTCTCTATTTCGGGTTAGGTCGGGGTGTGACTAGGGTGGGCATTCTAGTTTCATTATTTCTAGGTTGGCTTGGTATGTTTCCCAATCAGAGGCAGCTGTCTATCGTTTATCTCTGATTGGGGATCATACTTAGGCAGCCCTTTTCCCACCTGTTGGTTGTGGGATCTTGTTTTTGTGTCGTTGCTGTTGAGCACTGCATTTACTTCACGTTTCGTTTGTTCTGTATTGTTTTGGTGAGTTTAATTTATTAAACATGTGGAACTCTCCGCACGCTGGGCCTTGGTCCGAGTATGATTACCACAACGTTCGTGACAAAGCAGTGTATTAATTAATGTTTAAAGTTTATTAAATGTAGAAGAAACACACACCATCTCACACACACACACACACACACAATAACACACACACACACCTTCACACACACACACACACACACCATCACAGAGCATCACACAACATCACACACACACACACCATCGCACACACACATCATCACACACACACATCACACACACACACACACATCATCACACACACACACCATCACACACACACACCATCGCACACACACATCATCACACACACACACACACACACACCATCACACACACACACACCATCACACACACACATTGGCTGCCATCTTGTTATGTAATTAAGTAATTTATTCCTTTCTTCCCTTTCTCATTTCTGATGATTCTAATCCACAAACAGTGCCAGGCCTCCCTCTCCTTCTCTCCCCTCCCCCTCTCCCTCCCCTCCATTATCTCTCTCTCTATGTGATTGTGTGGCAGTAATTGCATGTCTGTGTTGGAGTGGGTTGGAGATTGAAGAGTATTAATAAAGGAAATATATGGTAACTTCTCTCTCTACCACCCTTATCCTCCCCATCTCATCTCTCTCTACCACCCTTCTCCTCCCCATCTCATCTCTCTCTACCACCCTTCTCATCTTTCTCTACCACCCTTCTCATCTTTCTCTACCACCCTTCTCATCTCCCCATCTCATCTCTCCTCCCCATCTCATCTCTCTCAACCCCCTTCTCATCTCTCTCTACCACCCTTCTCCTTCCCCATCTCATCTCTCTCTACCACCCTTCTCCTCCCCATCTCATCTCTCTCTACCACCCTTCTCCTCCCAATCTCATCTCTCTCCCTCTCACCCTTCTCCTCCCCATCTCATCTCTCTCTACCACCCTTCTCCTCCCCATCTCATCTCTCTCTACCACCCTTCTCCTCCCCATCTCATCTTTCTCTACCACCCTTTTCCTCCCCATCTCATCTCTTTCTACCACCCTTCTCCTCCCCATCTCATCTCTCTCTACCACCCTTCTCCTTCCCCATCTCATCTCTCTCTACCACCCTTCTCCTCCCCATCTCATCTCTCTCTACCACCTTTCTCCTCCCCATCTCATCTCTCTCTACCACCCTTCTCCTCAACATCTCATCTCTCTACCACCCTTCTCCTCCCCATCTCATCTCTCTCTACCTACTTCTCCTCCCCATCTCATCTCTCTCTACCACCCTTCTCCTCCCCATCTCATCTCTCCCTACCACCCTTCTCCTCCCTATCTCATCTCTCCCCCTCTCACCCTTCTCCTCCCCATCTCATCTCTCTCTACCACCCTTCTCCTCCCCATATCATCTCTCTCTACCACCCTTTTTAAAGGGGTGGGGGCTAGGACAGCTTTTAAAGGGGCGGGGGCTAGGACAGCTTTTAAAGGGGCGGGGCCTGGGACAGCCTTTAAAGGGGCAGGAGCTAGGACAGCTTTTAAAGGGGCGGGGGCTAGGACAGCTTTTAAAGGGGCGGGGCTAGGGCTTTTAAAGGGGGGGGCTAGGACAGCTTTTAAAGGGGTGGGGGGGGCTAGGACAGCTTTTAAAGGGGCGGGGGCTAGGACAGCTTTTAAAGGGGCGGGGGCTAGGACAGCTTTTAAAGGGGTGGGGGCTAGGACAGCTTTTAAAGGGGCGGGGGCTAGGACAGCTTTTAAAGGGGCGGGGGCTAGGACAGCTTTTAAAGGGGCGGGGGCTAGGACAGCTTTTAAAGGACAGGTGGGGGCTAGGACAGCTTTTAAAGGGGCGGGGGCTAGGACAGCTTTTAAAGGGGCGGGGGCTAGGACAGCTTTTAAAGGGGCGGGGGGGGCAGCTTTTAAAGGACAGCTTTTAAAGGGGCGGGGGCTAGGACAGCTTTTAAAGGGGCGGGGGCTAGGACAGCTTTTAAAGGGGCGGGGGCTAGGACAGCTTTTAAAGGGGCTAGGACAGGGGGCTAGGACAGCTTTTAAAGGGGCGGGGGCTAGGACAGCTTTTAAAGGGGCGGGGGGGGCTAAAGGGGCGGGGGGACAGCTTTTAAAGGGGCGGGGGCTAGGACAGCTTTTAAAGGGGCGGGGGCTAGGACAGCTTTTAAAGGGGCGGGGGCTAGGGCTTTTAAAGGGGCGGGGGCTAGGACAGCTTTTAAAGGGGCGGGGGCTAGGACAGCTTTTAAAGGGGCGGGGGCTAGGACAGCTTTTAAAGGGGCGGGGCTAGGACAGCTTTTAAAGGGGCGGGGGCTAGGACAGCTTTTAAAGGGGCGGGGGCTAGGACAGCTTTTAAAGGGGCGGGGGCTAGGACAGCTTTTAAAGGGGCTAGGACAGCTTTTAAAGGGGGGGGGCTGGGACAGCTTTTAAAGGGGCGGGGGGGGGCTAAAGGGGCGGGGGGCTGGGAGGACAGCTTTTAAAGGGGCGGGGGCTAGGACAGCTTTTAAAGGGGCGGGGCTAGGACAGCTTTTAAAGGGGCGGGGGGGGCTAGGACAGCTTTTAAAGGGGCGGGGCTAGGACAGCTTTAAAAGGGGCTTTTAAAGGGGGGGCTAGGACAGCTTTTAAAGTGGCGGGTTTTGGGACAGCTTTTAAAGGGGCGGGGGCTAGGACAGCTTTTAAAGGGGTGGGTTTTGGGACAGATTTTAAAGGGGCGGGGCTAGGACAGCTTTTAAAGGGGCGGGTTTTGGGACAGCTTTTAAAGGGGCGGGGCTAGAGGTTTAATGGAAAATCATGCCGTGTGTGAAATGATAATTTTGATAATAGTCGGAATTACACTCAAACTTGAAACTTTTTTTGTATCGCTCACACACACACAGGGGAGGTTCTAGGACAGCTTTTAAAGTGGTGGTGTCTGTGATGTCTTTAAAGATGGGCAGAAAACACTGCAACACAGACAGGAGCAAATGCACGCACACACACTGTCTCACACACACACACGTCCATGTCCCGAGGATGTGTGTGTCTGTATTGTTATAGAGTAATAAGTGGTAACCTCTCTCTCTTGACCTCCTACATTACTGTCAGTAGCCTTCGCCAAAACTCACATCATCAACAATAGAGATGAATGAATGGAAGCAGAGAGATAGAAATATGCTGCATACATTGTGTGTGTGTGTGTGTGTGTGTGTGTGTGTGTGTGTGTGTGTGTGTGTGTGTGTGTGTGTGTGTGTGTGTGTGTGTGTGTGTGTGTGTGTGTGTGTGTGTGTGTGTGTGTGTGTGTGTGTGTGTGTAAAAGGCAGCAGATGCATACATTACCATACTGATAAGATTGGTCTTTTGTTGTCCACGTCTGTAATTATTGTGACACATAATGTGTTCTTCAGACTCCACTCTCTCTGCTGTCCTTGTCTGCTGTGGATCTGCCTGTAGGAAAGAAACACCTCGCCTCTACTGCAATGGAGGTCAGAAGAACGTATGTAACAGTAAAATGGAGGTCAGTAGAACGTAGGTAACAGGAAAATGGAGGTCAGTAGAACGTAGGTAACAGGAAAATGGAGGTCAGAAGAATATAGGTAACAGGAAAATGGAGGTCAGAAGAATATAGGTAACAGGAAAATGGAGGTCAGAAGAATATAGGTAACAGGAAAATGGAGGTCAGAAGAATATAGGTAACAGGAAAATGGAGGTCAGAAGAATATAGGTAACAGGAAAATGGAGGTCAGAAGAACGTAGGTTACAGTAACTTGTGAACAGAGGCCCAGCATCCTTCCACACAGTTGCAGCCATTACCTCACACAAACACCAAAAACACCCGATCTTAAACCTGATCAAAGGGAAAGACTGGCGATTGAGATGGTCTGAGACACAGACCGAGACCAAGACAAAGAGTATGGAGAGACTAGGTACAATATTCTTCGTCTAGTTTAAACACATTCAGATGGTATTAAATTACATTTGAGGATTTGTATTTGTATTTATTATGGATCCCCATTAGTTCCTGCCAAGGCAGAAGCTACTCCTCCTGGGGTTTATTATGGATCCCCATTAGTTCCTGTCAAGGCAGCAGCTACTCTTCCTGGGGTTTATTATGGATCCCCATTAGTTCCTGCCAAGGCAGAAGCTACTCCTCCTGTGGTTTATTATGGATCCCCATTAGTTCCTGCCAAGGCAGAAGCTACTCCTCCTGGGGTTTATTATGGATCCCCATTAGTTCCTGTCAAGGCAGCAGCTACTCTTCCTGGGGTTTATTATGGATCCCCATTAGTTCCTGTCAAGGCAGCAGCTACTCTTCCTGGGGTTTATTATGGATCCCCATTAGTTCCTGCCAAGGCAGCAGCTACTCTTCCTGGGGTTTATTATGGATCCCCATTAGTTCCTGCCAAGGCAGAAGCTACTCCTCCTGGGGTTTATTATGGATCCCCATTAGTTCCTGCCAAGGCAGCAGCTACTCTTCCTGGGGTTTATTATGGATCCCCATTAGTTCCTGTCAATGCAACAGCTACTCTTCCTGGGGTTTATTATGGATCCCCATTAGTTCCTGCCAAGGCAGCAGCTACTCTTCCTGGGGTTTATTATGGATCCCCATTAGTTCCTGTCAATGCAGCAGCTACTCTTCCTGGGGTTTATTATGGATCCCCATTAGTTCCTGCCAAGGCAGCAGCTACTCTTCCTCGGGTTTATTATGGATCCTCAGTAGTTCCTGCCAAGGCAGAAGCTGCTCTTCCTGGGGTTTATTATGGATCCCCATTAGTTCCTGCCAAGGCAGCAGCTACTCTTCCTGAGGTTTATTATGGATCCCCAGTAGTTCCTGCCAAGGCAGAAGCTGCTCTTCCTGGGGTTTATTATGGATCCCCATTAGTTCCTGCCAAGGCAGCAGCTACTCTTCCTGGGGTTTATTATGGATCCCCATTAGTTCCTGCCAAGGCAGCAGCTACTCTTCCTGGGGTTTATTATGGATCCCCATTAGTTCCTGCCAAGGCAGCAGCTACTCTTCCTGGGGTTTATTATGGATCCCCATTAGTTCCTGCCAAGGCAGCAGCTACTCTTCCTGGGGTTTATTATGGATCCCCATTAGTTCCTGCCAAGGCAGCAGTTACTCTTCCTGGGGTTTATTATGGATCCCCATTAGTTCCTGCCAAGGCAGCAGCTACTCTTCCTGGGGTTTATTATGGATCCCCATTAGTTCCTGCCAAGGCAGCAGCTACTCTTCCTGGGGTCGAACAAAATTAAGGCAGTTTATACAATTTTAAAAACATTACAATACATTCACAGATTTCACAACACACAGTGTGCCCTCAGGCCCCTACTCCACCACTACCACATATCTACAACACACTGTGTTCCCTCAGGCCCCTACTCCACCACTACCACATATCTACAACACACTGTGTTCCCTCAGGCCCCTACTCCACCACTACCACATATCTACAACACACTGTGTTCCCTCAGGCCCCTACTCCACCACTACCACATATCTACAACACACTGTGTTCCCTCAGGCCCCTACTCCACCACTACCACATATCTACAACACACTGTGTTCCCTCAGGCCACGACTCTACTACAACACATCTACAACACACTGTGTTCCCTCAGGCCACGACTCTACTACCACATATCCACAACACACTGTGTTCCCTCAGGCCACGACTCTACTACCACATATCTACAACACACTGTGTTCCCTCAGGCCACGACTCTACTACCACATATCTACAACACACTGTGTTCCCTCAGGCCACGACTCTACTACCACATATCTACAACACACTGTGTTCCCTCAGGCCACGACTCTACTACAACATATCTACAACACACTGTGTTCCCTCAGGCCACGACTCTACTACAACATATCTACAACACACTGTGGTCCCTCAGGCCACGACTCTACTACAACATATCTACAACACACTGTGTTCCCTCAGGCCACGACTCTACTACCACATATCTACAACACACTGTGTTCCCTCAGGCCACGACTCTACTACAACATATCTACAGCACAAAATACATGTGTACGTGTGTGCATAGTGATGTTATCGTGTGTGTGTGTCTGTGCCGATATTTGTTGCTTCACAGTCCCCGCTGTTCCATAAGGTGTATTTTATCTGTTTGTTTTTTTATCGAATTTTGCTGCTTGCATCAGTTAACTGATATGGAATAGAGCTCCAATGTAGTCATGGCTCTGTGTAGTACTGTACACCTTCCCATAGTCTGTTCTGGACTTGGGGACTGTGAAGAGACCCTTGGTGGTATGTCTTGTGGGTATTACTATTGTTGTTGTTTTATTACCATTTTCGTTACTGTATTTTACTTAGTCCTGCATGTTGGAGCTCGAAGCCTAAGATATTCACTGTACCCTGCCATCACACCTGTAACCCTGTACATATGACTATTAAACACTGTACCCTGCCATCACACCTGTAACCCTGTACATATGACTATTAAACACTGTACCCTGCCATCACACCTGTAACCCTGTACATGTGACTATTAAACACTGTACCCTGCCATCACACCTGTAACCCTGTACATGTGACTATTAAACACTGTACCCTGCCATCACACCTGTAACCCTGTACATGTGACTATTAAACACTGTACCCTGCCATCACACCTGTAACCCTGTACATATGACTATTAAACACTGTCTCCTGCCATCACACCTGTAACCCTGTACATGTGACTATTAAACACTGTACCCTGCCATCACACCTGTAACCCTGTACATGTGACTATTAAACACTGTACCCTGCCATCACACCTGTAACCCTGTACATGTGACTATTAAACACTGTACCCTGCCATCACACCTGTAACCCTGTACATGTGACTATTAAACATTCTGAATCTGAATCTGTATCATGAGAACATGGGTCTACTGGTAAAATGCACATGACAGGGGGACTTCAGGGGGACTTCCTGGCAGAGGAAAAATTCAGTTGGTTGTACAGTAACTGAAAAAGGTTGGGAACCACTGGCCTACTAGCCTTGTACGAACCATCCTGATCTCACAAGCTAAGAGCTTATAAGAGTCTACGGGTCTGTTTTAAAGACATTTCAACTGGGTGTCCGAGCTGTGTCAATATCTCCTCCACTTTGAGTCAGAAGAGACATGCATTTTATTAGCGCTCTGTTTACATCCAAGTGCCACCCGTGCAGCCCTGTTCTGACCATTTGAAATGTGAAAATTGCAATTTCTTATGGCACCTGACCACACGACTGAACAGTAGTCCAGGTACGACAAAACTAGGGCCTGTAGGACCTGCCTTGTTCATAGTGTTGTTAAGAAGGTAGAAACTAGGGCCTGTAGGACCTGCCTTGTTCATAGTGTTGTTAAGAAGGTAGAAACTAGGGCCTGTAGGACCTGCCTTGTTGATCGTGTTGTTAAGAAGGTAGAAACTAGGGCCTGTAGGACCTGCCTTGTTGATCGTGTTGTTAAGAAGGTAGAAACTAGGACCTGTAGGACCTACCTTGTTCATAGTGTTGTTAAGAAGGTAGAAACTAGGGCCTGTAGGACCTGCCTTGTTGATCGTGTTGTTAAGAAGGTAGAAACTAGGGCCTGTAGGACCTGCCTTGTTGATAGTGTTGTTAAGAAGGTAGAAACTAGGACCTGTAGGACCTACCTTGTTGATAGTGTTGTTAAGAAGGTAGAAACTAGGGCCTGTAGGACCTGCCTTGTTGATAGTGTTGTTAAGAAGGTAGAAACTAGGGCCTGTAGGACCTGCCTTGTTGATCGTGTTGTTAAGAAGGTAGAAACTAGGGCCTGTAGGACCTGCCTTGTTGATCGTGTTGTTAAGAAGGTAGAAACTAGGGCCTGTAGGACCTGCCTTGTTGATAGTGTTGTTAAGAAGGTAGAAACTAGGACCTGTAGGACCTACCTTGTTGATAGTGTTGTTAAGAAGGTAGAAACTAGGGCCTGTAGGACCTGCCTTGTTGATAGTGTTGTTAAGAAGGTAGAAACTAGGACCTGTATGACCTGCCTTGTTCATAGTGTTGTTAAGAAGCTAGAAACTAGGGCCTGTAGGACCTGCCTGGTTGATAGTGTTGTTAAGGTAGAAACTAGGACCTGCCTTGTTGATAGTGTTGTTAAGAAGGTAGAAACCAGGACCTGCCTTGTTCATAGTGTTATTAAAATGGCAGATCAGCTCTTGATTATGAACAGACTTCTCCCCATCTTAGCTACAGTTGTGTCAATGTGTTTTGACCATGACAGTTTACAATCCAAGCAGTTTAGTCACCTCAACTTGCTAAATTTCCACTATATTCATTGCAAGATTTAGTTGAGGTTTAGAATTTAGTGAATGATTTGCTTTTAGTTTTTTTTAAACATTTTGGACTTACTTATTCCTTGCCACCCACTCTGAAACTAACTGCAGCTCTTTGTTGAGTGTTGCAGTCATTTCAGTCGCTGTAGTAGCTAACGTGTATAGTGCTGAGTCATCCGCATTCATAGAAACTCTGGCTTTACTCAAAGTCATTTCAGTCACTGGAGTGTATACATAAATTATTTAAAAAATTATTTCACCTTTATTTAACGAGGTAGGCAAGCTGAGAACAAGTTCTCATTTACGACAGCGACCTGGCCAAGATAAAGCAAAGTGACAATAAACAACACAGAGTTACACATAAACAAACGTACAGTCAATAGCACAATAGAAAAAGTTTATATACAGTGTGTGTAAATGAAGGAGGTAAGGCAATAAGTAGGACATAGTAGAGAAGTAATTACAATTTATGAAATTAACACTGAAGTGATAGATGTGCAGATGATGATGTGTAAGTATAAATACTGGTGTGCAAAAGAGCAAAAAATTATAATAATAACAATATGGGGATGAGGTAGGTAGATGGGTAGGCTATTTACAGATGGGCTGTGTACAACTGCAGCGATCGGTAAGCTGCTCAGATAGCTGATGCTTAAAGTTAGTGAGGGAGATGTGTGTCTCCAACTTCAGCGAAATCACAAAATCAGCAGGGGATCAACTACTTTTTTCATTTTTCGTTTCAAAAAGGTGGTACAGTGAGGGAAAAAATAATTTGATCCCTTGCTGATTTTGTACCACTGACAAAGAAATGATCAGTCTATAATTTTAATGGTAGGTTTATTTGAGTGAGAGACAGAATAACAAAAAAATCCAGAAAAACGCATGTCAAAAACAAGACCACTGATAATCTCCCTCGATCTGGGGCTCCACGCAAGATCTCACCCCGTGGGGTCAAAATGATCACAAGAACGGTGAGCAAAAATCCCAGAACCACACGGGGGGACCTAGTGAGCGACCTGCAGAGAGCTGGGACCAAAGTAACAAAGAAGACCTTTTCTTCCAGTTCTCTGCTGCCAATGACTATAACGAACTGCAAAAATCGCATGTCAAAAATGTTAGAAATTGATTTGCATTTTAATGAGGGAAATAAGTATTTGACCCCTCTGCAAAACATGACTTCGTACTTGGTGGCAAAACCCTTGTTGGCAATCACAGAGGTCAGACGTTTCTTGTAGTTGGCCACCAGGTTTGCACACATCTCAGGAGGGATTTTGTCCCAGTCCTCTTTGCAGATCTTCTACAAGAGTGTGAAAAGCTGTCATCAAGGCAAAGGGTGGCTGCTTAGAAGATTCTCAAACATAAAACATATTTTTATTTGTTTAACACTTTTTTGGATCGAACCAAAATGCGGCGTAGTTGGTGTTCATTTTCTTTAATAAAGAAAAAACTCAAACATGAACATAATACAAAACAAACAATGTGAAAAACCTAACAGCCTATCTGGTGCAAACTAACACAGAGACAGGAACCCACGAAACACTCAAAGAATATGGCTGCCTAAATATGGTTCCCAATCAGAGACAACGATAAACACCTGCCTCTGATTGAGAACCACTCCAGGCAACCATAGACTTACCTAGAGTACTACTCTAACCACAATCCCATAACTACAAACAACCCCAGACAAAACAGACTACATAAATACCCATGTCACACCCTGGCCTGACCAGAATAATAAAGAAAACACTAAATACTAAGACCAGGGCGTGACAAGTTCTAAAACTTTTGACTGGTACTGAATATATTTACCTCAATTACCTTGTACCCCTGCACATCGACTCGTTATTGTTCATCGTTATTGTTTTATTATCTTTATATTATTTAGATATTTTTATCTCTGTTGGGAAAGGGCCAGCATCTACACCTGATTTGACTCACAACAATGTACAATGCTGTCTGTTCACACTCCCTCAGATAAGATGAGGTATGGTGGGAATAATTTGGACTCTTTTCCTGTGTGTGTGTTTCCTGTGTGATTGTGTGTGTGTTTCCTGTGTGTGTGTGTTTCCTGTGTGTGTGTGCTTCCTGTGTGTGTGTGTTTCCTGTGTGTGTGTGTGTGCTTCCTGTGTGTGTGTGTTTCCTGTGTGTGTGTGTTTCCTGTGTGTGCTTCCTGTGTGATTGTGTGTGTGTGTTTCCTGTGTGTGTGTGTTTCCTGTGTGTGTGTGCTTCCTTCCTGTGTGTGTGTGTTTCCTGTGTGTGTGTGCTTCCTGTGTGTGTGTGTGTGTGTGTGCTGTGTGTGTGTGTGTTTCCTGTGTGTGTGTGTCCTGTGTGTGTGTGTGTGTTTCCTGTGTGTGTGCTTCCTGTGTGTGTTTGTGCTTCCTGTGTGTGTGTGCTTCCTGTGTGTGTTTGTGCTTCCTGTGTGTGTGTGCTTCCTGTGTGTGTTTGTGCTTCCTGTGTGTGTGTGCTTCCTGTGTGTGTGTGTGTGCTTCATGTGTGTGTGTGTGCTTCCTGTGTGTGTGTGTTTCCTGTGTGTGTGTGTGTGTTTCCTGTGTGTGTGTGTTCCTGTGTGTGTGTGTTTCCTGTGTGTGTGTTTCCTGTGTGTGTGTGTTTCCTGTGTGTGTGTGTGTGTGTGCTTCCTGTGTGTGTGTGTGCTTCCTGTGTGTGTGTGTGTGTGTGCTTCCTGTGTGTGTGTGCTTCCTGTGTGTGTGTGTGTGTGTGTGTGTGTTTCCTGTGTGTGTGTGTGCTTCCTGTGTGTGTATGCTTCCTGTGTGTGTGCTTCCTGTGTGTGTGTGCTTCCTGTGCTTCCTGTGTGTGTGTTTCCTGTGTGTGTGTGTTTCCTGTGTGTGTGTTTCTTCTGTGTGTGTGTGTGTTTCCTGTGTGTGTGTGCTTCCTGTGTGTGTGCTTCCTTCCTGTGTGTGTGTGTGCTTCCTGTGTGTGTGTGTGTGTGTGCTTCCTGTGTGTGTGTGCTTCCTGTGTGTGTGTGTGTGTGTGTGTGTGTGTGTGTGTGTGTGTATGCTTCCTGTGTGTGTGTGTGCTTCCTGTGTGTGTGCTTCCTGTGTGTGTGTGTGCTTCCTGTGTGTGTGTGTGTGCCTCCTGTGTGTGTGCTTCCTGTGTAGGAACACAGAGAAGTAAAGGAACACAGAGAAATAAAGGAACACACAGAGAAAAAAAGGAACACAGAAATAAAGGAACACAGATAAATAAAGGAACAGAAATAAAGGAACACAGAGAAATAAAGGAACACAGAGAAATAAAGGAACACACAGAGAAAAAAAGGAACACAGAGAAATAAAGGAACACACAGAGAAATAAAGGAACACAGAGAAATAAAGGAACACACAGAGAAATAAAGGAACACAGAGAAATAAAGGAACACAGAGAAATACAGGAACACAGAGAAATAAAGGAACACACAGAGACAAAAAGGAACACACAGAGAAATAACGGAACACAGAGAAATAAAGGAACACACAGAGAAATAAAGGAACACAGAGAAATAAAGGAACACACAGAGAAATAAAGGAACACACAGAGAAATAAAGGAACACAGAGAAATAAAGGAACACAGAGAAATAAAGGAACACAGAGAAATAAAGGAACACAGAGAAATAAAGGAACACAGAGTAATAAAGGAACACAGAAATAAAGGAACACAGAGAAAGTAAGCATTTCAGTTTATGCATGTGATGTTTACTATTTGATTTGAAGACGAGTCAACGACATTAGTCTTCAACGGAGTCAACATCAACACTTCACTCACTGATGTATTCCTACGACAGAGGAGAGAGGTATAATTTCCTGCATTAGTGAGAGGTTTTCCACTTTCTCTGAAGATTCAGTGCTCCTGGCTGTTGAAATGTATGATCCTGTCAACCTGCCAGCTGAGTATGGTGGAGAGCCACTGCTCACAAAAACAGGTGTATTTTGGCAGAGGTGCAGATGGAGTGGTTCAAGGTGGTTCAACTGGACATGGTGCGAAACCACAAGAGTGAGGGGTGTCTTGCTTTATCTCTCTCTCTCTCTCTCTCTCTAAATACTCAACCCGGAACCCGTCGCTAACAGCCAATGAGATTGCAGGGCGCCAAATTCAATCAACAGAAATCATATAAATCAAATTTCTCAAACATACAAGTACCAGGCACCATTTTAAAGATACAATTCCCATTAATCCAGCCACAGTGTCTGATTTCAAATAGGCTTTACAGCAAAAGCTCCACAAATGATTATGTTAGGTCACCACCAAGTCACAGAAAAACACAGCCATTTTTCCAGCCAAAGAGAGGAGTCACAAAAAGCAGAAATAGATCAAATGAATCAATAACCTTTGATGATCTTCATCAGATGACACTCATAGGACTTCATGTTACACAATACATATATGTTTTGTTCGATAAAGTGAATATTTATATCCAAAAATCACATTTTACATTGGTGTGTTATGTTCAGTAGTTCCAAAACATGCGGTGGTTTTGCAGAGAGCCTCATCAATTCACAGAAATACTCATAATAAACATTGATAATAGATACAACTTTTATATATGGAACTTTAGATCCACTTCTCCTTAATGCAACCGCTGTCTCAGATATTTTTTAAAACATAATCTAATACGGAGCTCAGACGTCAAATCAAGCCAAACAGATATCCGCCATGTTGGAGTCAACATTAGTCAGAAATAGCATTATAAATATTCACTTAACTTTGATGATCTTCATCAGAATGCACTCCCAGGAATCCAAGTTCCACAATAAATGTTTGATTTGTTCGATAAAGTTCATCATTTATGTCCAAACACCTCCTTTTGTTTGCACGTTTCCAGCGGAAATGTCGGATGAAAATTCCAAAAAGTTATATATCTGGTCGTAGAAACATTTCAAACGATGTATAGAATCAATCTTTAGGATGTTTTTATCATAAATGTTCAATAATGTCCCAGCCGGAGAAATCCATTGTCTGTAGAAAAGCAATGGAACGTGAGGTAACGTTCCCATGACCGTGCGTCACGAGCCCGTGGCTCTCTGCCAGACCTCTGACTCATTCACCTCTCATTCGGCCCCCCTTCACAGGAGCAGCCTGAAACAATGTTCTAAAGACTGTTGACATCTAGTGGAAGCCTTAGGAAGTGCAAGATGACCTATATCCCACCGTAGCTACAATAGGGGCTGAGTTGAAAAACTACAAGCCTCAGATTTCCCACTTCCTGTTTGGATTTTTTCTCAGGATTTTGCCTGCGATATGAGTTCTGTTATACTCACAGACACCATTCAAACAGTTTTAGAAACTGTGTTTTCTATCCAATACTACTAATAATATGCATATATTAACATCTGGGACTGAGTAGGGGGCAGTTTAATCTGGGCACGCTTTTCATCCAAAAGTGAAAATGCTGCCACCTAGCCCAAACAGGTTAATGTTAGAGCCTGTTATTCTGTTTTCCTTCAGCCTCAGCCTCCGCACCTGGTTCCCTGCAACCCACCCGAGCTTCCCCTGGCCTGCACTCCATCTTCCCCACCATGTTTCAATACATACCTTGGTTACTTCATCCCAGTCTCCTCGTCCGAGTCTGTTCTTGGGTTCCCCTGTTCCACTCCGCTTAACTGTACGATCTGGCCAAAGAGATGAACCCAGCAGACTCTGCTACTCTCCAGGGAACCCTTGTCGTCCAAGGCGCCCTGCTCGAGCAACATGACCACTGTACTGTATATTGTACTGTATATTGTATTGTACTGTATATTGTATTGTATGTATATGTACTGTATATTGTACTGTATATTATATTGTACTGTATATTGTATTGTATGTATATGTACTGTATATTGTACTGTATATTGTATTGTATGTTTATGTACTGTATATTGTATTGTATGTATATGTACTGTATATTGTATTGTACTGTATATTGTATTGTATGTATATGTACTGTATATTGTACTGTATATTGTATTGTATGTATATGTACTGTATATTGTACTGTATATTGTATTGTATGTATATGTACTGTATATTGTATTGTATGTATATGTACTGTATATTGTACTGTATATTGTATTGTATGTATATGTACTGTATATTGTACTGTATATTGTATTGTATGTATATGTACTGTATATTGTATTGTATGTATATGTACTGTATATTGTACTGTATATTGTATTGTATGTATATGTACTGTATATATTGTATGTATATTGTATTGTATGTATATGTACTGTATTGTATATTGTATTGTATGTATATGTACTGTATATTGTACTGTATATTGTATTGTATGTATATGTACTGTATATTGTATTGTATTGTATGTAATTGTACTGTATATTGTATTGTATGTATATGTACTGTATATTGTATTGTATGTATATGTACTGTATATTGTATTGTATTGTATGTATATGTACTGTATATTGTATTGTACTGTATATTGTATTGTACTGTATATTGTATTGTATGTATATGTACTGTATATTGTATTGTACTGTATATTGTATTGTATTGTATGTATATGTACTGTATATTGTATTGTATGTATATGTACTGTATATTGTATTGTACTGTATATTGTATTGTATGTATATGTACTGTATATTGTATTGTATGTATATGTACTGTATATTGTATTGTACTGTATATTGTATTGTATGTATATGTACTGTATATTGTATTGTATTGTATGTATATGTACTGTATATTGTATTGTACTGTATATTGTATTGTATTGTATGTATATTGTATTGTATGTATATGTACTGTATATTGTATTGTACTGTATATTGTATTGTATTGTATGTATATGTACTGTATATTGTATTGTACTGTATATTGTATTGTATTGTATGTATATGTACTGTATATTGTATTGTATTGTATGTATATGTACTGTATATTGTATTGTACTGTATATTGTATTGTATTGTATGTATATGTACTGTATATTGTATTGTACTGTATATTGTATTGTATGTATATGTACTGTATATTGTATTGTATTGTATGTATATGTACTGTATATTGTATTGTACTGTATATTGTATTGTATGTATATGTACTGTATATATCTCTACAAGCATTCTATTCAGACTATGTTGCTTTTACTCTTTCCTAAGACAAGACAGAACTTCATTGATTAACAGAGCAGAATTTTCCATCCATCGAGTAAGACTCAATTATTGCTTTTATGGTAATCATCCCAGTCGTTTACTGGCCAACAATTTTTTAAAATTGTTTTTATTTTTTTATTTCACCTTTATTTAACCAGGTAGGCTAGTTGAGAACAAGTTCTCATTTACAACTGTGACCTGGCCAAGATAAAGCGTAGCAATTCGACACATACAACAACACAGAGTTACACATGGAATAAACAAAACATACAGTCAATAATACAGTAGAACAAAAGAAAACAAAAAGTCTATATACAGTGAGTGTAAATGAGGTAAGATAAGGAAATAAATAGGCCATGGTGGCGAAGTAATTACAATATACCAATTAAACACTGGAATGGTAGATCGGCAGAAGATGAATGTGCAGGTAGAGATAGTGGGGTGCAAAGGAGCAAAATAAATAAATAAATAAATACCAGTATGGGGATGAGGTAGGTAGATAGATGAGCTGTTTACAGATAGCTACGAGCTACGAAGTAATGATCAATAAGCTGATGTAGTGACTATTTAATCTGAAACAGTGGAAATACTATCGGAACACAAATGAATCAAAGATTTCCCCTTATCTATAAAGAACTGTATACCTCTGATTGTAAATCCACACCAAACCAGACTAAGTCCTTTCTAAAATAATTAAGAACGCCTCTTCTCTCAAAAGAGGAAGCCACCTCGCCGGGAACCCAAATATCTCTCAATGAACTCAAAAGGGCATTAGATAGCATGAACAAATGTAAATCACCTGGATGGGATGGTATTCCTCCTGAGGTCTATTGATGATGTTGAAATCAATTAGGTCCAGTATTGAATGAAATGATTAATACAGCCGTTCACAAAGGTTAATTTAGGAAAGATGTGAATACAGCACTAATTTTGGTTTTATATAAAAAATAAAAGATAAGGATGCCACCCAGTCTTCTCACTATTGCCCCCTATCTTTAATAAAAACAAATATTAATACAGTTTTCCTAGATGTTGTCGTCTCTTTGCTTTCAGGCCGACGGCGAAGGAGTGTTCGGGAGGTGAGGTGAGGAGGGAGGATGTGGGTGGATGGGGACATGCATTTCTTCAATTTTTTATTGTAAAAAATTAATTTAATAAAAAGTTTCAGCATAGCTAGTTACAGCTATTTACAGCTAGCTACAGCTATTTACAGCCAGCTACAGCTATTTACAGCTAGCTACAGCTATTTACAGCTAGCTACAGCTATTTACAGCTAGTTACAGCTATTTACAGCCAGCTACAGCTATTTACAGCTAGCTACATCTAGCTACAGATAGTTACAGATAGCAAAAGGTAACTACAGCTAGTTACAGCTATTTACAGCTAGTTACAGTTAGCTACAGCTAGCTACAGCTATTTACAGTTAGCTACAGCTGGTTACAGATAGCAAAAGGTAACTACAGCTATTTATAGCTAGTTACAGCTAGTTACAGTTAGTTACAGTTAGCTACAGCTAACTACAGCTATTTATAGCTATTTACAGCTATTTACAGTTAGCTACAGCTAGCTACAGATAGTTACAGACAGCAAAAGGTAACTATAGCTATTTACAGCTAGTTACAGTTAGCTACAGCTAACTACAGCTATTTACAGCTAGTTACAGCTAGTTACAGTTAGCTACAGCTAACTACAGCTATTTATAGCTATTTACAGCTATTTACAGTTAGCTACAGCTAACTACAGCTATTTACAGCTAGTTACAGATAGTTACAGATAGCAAAAGCTAACTACAGCTATTTATAGCTATTTACAGCTAGTATCAGCTAGTATCAGCTAGCTACAGCTAGTTACAGCTAGCTACAGCTAGTATCAGCTAGCTACAGCTAGTATCAGCGAGTTACAGTTAGCCACAGCAAGTTAGAGTTAGCCACAGCTAGTTACAGCTAGCTACAGCTTGTATCAGCTAGTCACAGCTACTTACCGTTAGTTACAACTAGTCACTGTTAGTTACAACTAGTCACAGTTAGTTACAACTACTAGTCACAGTAGTGTTACAACTAGTCACAGTTAGTTGCAACTAGTCACAGTTAGTTACAACTAGTTACCGTTAGTTACAGCCAGTTACAGATCGTCACAGCAGCAGCGTCAATGAAGCAAAAGAAGCAGAACATATTCTTGTAGTAGCAGAAAGCAGCAGCTGGGACTGTGGACAGAACGGGTCAGCTTAAATAGACTGCCAAATAAGGTCGACGTGAGGTCGACATGATTGTTGCTACCATATAATTGATGCAATCTCAGCTGAGGCAGGCACTTGCGCTTCCTTTCTGAACTGGCTTCACTTTATTAGTTTCCATCCTCAGATCACACACACACACACACACACACACACACACACACACACACACACACACACACGCTGCTGCAATATGATATCATAGGAAAATGTCATCCTGTCACATTTTTGCTAAAAGTTATGTTTAAAACAATTGAAACCTCCCTCTCTCTCTTTTTCCCTCCTATCTCGTCCTCTCGCCCTCCTCCCCCTCTCTCCCCCTCCCTGTCCCTCCCAACCTCCTGTCCCTCCTTTCATCTCTCTCCCTCTCCCTCCTCTGTTTCCCTACTCTCTCTCCCACCTGTCTCTCTTTTTGACTCTCTCTCCCCCTCCCTGTCCCTCCCAACCTCCCTCCCCTCCCCTCCTCTCATCTCTCTCCCTTTCCCTCCTCTCTTTCCCTACTCTCTCTCCCATCTGTCTCTCTTTTTGACTCTCTCTCAACCCTCCCTCCCCTCTCTCACCCTCTTTCCTTCACTCTTCCCCTTGTCTCTCTCCCTCTCCCTCCTCTCTTTCCCTACTCTCTCTCCCACCTGTCTCTCTTTTTGACTCTCTCTCCCCCTCCCTGTCCCTCCCAACCTCCCTCCCCTCCTCTCATCTCTCTCCCTCTCCCTCCTCTCTTTCCCTACTCTCTCCCACCTGTCTCTCTTTTTGACTCTCTCTCACCCTCCCTCCCCTCTCTCACCCTCTTTCCTTCACTCTTCCCCTTGTCTCTCTCCCTCCCTCCCCCTCTCTCACCCTCTTTCCTTCACTCTTCCCCTTGTCTCTCTCCCTCCTCCCCCTCTCTCCCCCTCCCCACCTCCCTCCCCTCCTCTCATCTCTCTCCCTCTCCCTCCTCTCTTTCCCTACTCTCTCTCCCACCTGTCTCTCTATTTGACCCTCTCTCACCCTCTTTCCTTCACTCTTCCCCTTGTCTCTCTCCCTCCTTCCCCCTCTCTCCCCCTCCCAACCTCCCTCTCCTCCTTTCATCTCTCTCACCCTCTTTCCCCTCTCTCACCCTCTTTCCTCCCCTCTCTCACCCTATTTCCTTCACTCTTCCCCTTGTCTCTCTCCCTCCTTCCCCCTCTCTCCCCCTCCCAACCTCCCTCT
>NC_056439.1:50511358-50546358 GCF_018296145.1 Oncorhynchus tshawytscha | reverse complement strand
GCTGATCCTCAACACTGGGGCCCCACAAGGGTGCGTTCTGAGCCCTCTCCTGTACTCCCTGTTCACCCACGACTGCGTGGCCACGCACGCCTCCAACTCAATCATCAAGTTTGCGGACGACACAACAGTGGTAGGCTTGATTACCAACAACGACGAGACGGCCTACAGGGAGGAGGTGAGGGCCCTCGGAGTGTAGTGTCAGGAAAATAACCTCATACTCAACGTCAACAAAACTAAGGAGATGATTGTGGACTTCAGGAAACAGCAGAGCGAACACCCCCCTATCCACGTTGATGGAACAGTAGTGGAGAGGGTAGCAAGTTTTAAGTTCCTCGGCATACACATCACAGACAAACTGAATTGGTCCACTCACATAGACAGCATCGTGAAGAAGGCGCAGCAGCGCCTCTTCAACCTCAGGAGGCTGAAGAAATTCGGCTTGTCACCAAAATCACTCACAAACTTCTACAGATGCACAATCGAGAGCATCCTGGCTGGCTGTATCACCGCCTGGTACGGCAACTGCTCCGCACTCAACCGTAAGGCTCTCCAGAGGGTAGTGAGCTCTGCACAACGCATCACCGGGGGCTAACTACCTGCCCTCCAGGACACCTACACCACCCGATGTTACAGGAAGGCCATAAAGATCATCAAGGACATCAACCACCCGAGCCACTGCCTGTTCACCCCGCTATCATCCAGAAGGCGAGGTCAGTACAGGTGCATCAAAGCTGGGACCGAGAGACTGAAAAACAGCTTCTATCTCAAGGCCATCAGACTGTTAAACAGCCACCACTAACATTGAGTGGCTGATGCCAACACACTGACACTGACTCAACTCCAGCCACTTTAATAATGGGAATTGATGGGAAATGATGTAAATATATCACTAGCCACTTTAAACAATGCTACCTTATATAATGTTACTTACCCTACATTATTCATCTCATATGCATACGTATATACTGTACTCTATATCATCGACTGTATCCTTATGTAATACATGTATCACTAGCCACTTTAACTATGCCACTTTGTTTACATACTCATCTCATATGTATATACTGTACTCGATATCATCTACTGTATCTTGCCTATGCTGCTCTGTACCATCACTCATTCATATATCATTATGTACATATTCTTTATCCCCTTACACTGTGTATAAGACAGTAGTTTTGGAATTGTTAGTTAGATTACTTGTTGGTTATTACTGCATTGTCGGAACTAGAAGCACAAGCATTTCGCTACACTCGTATTAAAATCTGCTAACCATGTGTACGTGACAAATAAAAAAAAAATTTTGATTTTTTTTTGTGGTTTTTATGTAATCTCCCGACATCGTGAGAACCTGGACAAACGTCAAATTGCCTCTTGAGCAATCTTGCTGAACACAATCCCGCTTGTTGTTTTGACTTCACAAGAAGAAGCACCACTGATTTGTGTTAAATGTTTCTGATATCTAAAGAGAGTTCTGTTAAATGGGCAATCTGCAGTTCAAACAACAGCACCACTATTATGTTAAAATGATGAGGGATTGGGATAAACAGAATCACTTTCAAATTCATAGACAGAGCAATGGATGCAAGAACTGACCATCCACGCTAATACAGTTATATTCTTAACCATGTTTTGGAGGCAATTACATTGTTTGTTTACAATTACATTGTTTGTTTACAATTACATTGTTTGTTTACAATTACATTGGTTTTTACAATTTTGTTTACAATTACATTGGTTTTTACAATTTTGTTTACAATTACATTGTTTACAAACAGCAGAGTAAATTAGTTTATATTTAGGGCTCTGATAAAGGTATGACAGTTGAACTAAGCTCATGAGGCATTTATAATTTATAATATTTAAGAATCAATGGGTTAAACAAATGGATGCAGCAAGACTGCTCCTTTAGGCAACAACAACCTCAACAAAGCCAAATGCAGACTGCTCCTTTAGGCAACAACAACCTCAACAAAGCCAAATGCAGACTGCTTCTTTAGGCAACAACAACCTCAACAAAGCCAAATGCAGACTGCTTCTTTAGGCAACAACAACCTCAACAAAGCCAAATGCAGACTGCTCCTTTAGGCAACAACAACCTCAACAAAGCCAAATGCAGACTGCTTCTTTAGGCAACAACAACCTCAACAAAGCCAAATGCAGACTGCTCCTTTAGGCAACAACAACCTCAACAAAGCCAAATGCAGACTGCTTCTTTAGGCAACAACAACCTCAACAAAGCCAAATGCAGACTGCTCCTTTAGGCAACAACAACCTCAACAAAGCCAAATGCAGACTGCTCCTTTAGGCAACAGCAACCTCAACAAAGCCAAATGCAGACTGCTTCTTTAGGCAACAACAACCTCAACAAAGCCAAATGCAGACTGCTCCTTTAGGCAACAACAACCTCAACAAAGCCAAATGCAGACTGCTCCTTTAAGCAACAACAACTTCAACAAAGCCAAATGCAGACTGCTCCTTTAAGCAACAACAACCTCAACAAAGCCAAATGCAGACTGCTCCTTTAGTCAACAACAACCTCAACAAAGCCAAATGCAGACTGCTTCTTTAGGCAACAACAACCTCAACAAAGCCAAATGCAGACTGCTCCTTTAGGCAACAACAACCTCAACAAAGCCAAATGCAGACTGCTTCTTTAGGCAACAACAACCTCAACAAAGCCAAATCTTAGTTTCTACCTCACATCCGATCTCAGGGAAGAACAATTATTTTTATTTTTATCCTACGATGGCGCCGGAGAAGAATGCTGACGTTTTACACGTCCCCAACAGATTGTTTCTTTGTTCGTTTATTTATTTTCTTTAACTTATTTTGTACCTGATGTTGCCGCTACCGTCTCTAATGACCGAAAATAAAATTAAAATAACTGCGATCACAAGACTGTGATTACTCACCACGGACTGGCAGAATCCTTCTTCTCCTTTAACGAGTGACGAGCTCGACGCGAATGATATACTGCTTTCTCGGGAACAGGCCCAGATCCTGGTGATTTGCGTGAAGAGGAGGCAGAGAAAAAGGGGCCTTCTGAGAACTCCTAGGCCATCGAATAAGCCTCCACTTCTTTCCATTCTGCTAGCAAACATGAAATCTTTGGAGAATTAGATAGATGACCTACGCGGAAGATTAAACTACCAATAGGACATTCAAAAATGTAATATCTTATGCTTCACGGAGTCGTGGCTGAACAATGACATTATCAACATACAGCTGGCTGGTTATACACTGTACCGTCAGGATAGAACAGCGGCGTCTGGTAAGACAAGGGGCGGCGGACACCTGAGGTAGAGTATCTCATGATAAGCTGTAGACCACACTATCTACCTAGAGAGTTTTCATCTGTATTTTTTGCAGCTGTTTACATACCACCACAGTCAGAGGTTGGCACTAAGACAACATTGAATGAGCCTTATTCCGCCATAAACAAACAGGAAACTGCTCACCCAGAGGCGGCGCTCCCAGTACCTGGGGACTGTAATGCAGGGAAACTTAAATCTGTTTTACCAAATTTTTATCAGCATGGTAAATGTGCAACCAGAGGGATTAAAACTCTGAACCACCTTTATTCCACACACAGAGACGCATACAAAGCTCTTCCTCACCTTCCATTTGTCGAATCTGAACATAATTCTATCCTCCTGGTTCCTGCTTACAAACAAAAATTCAATTCACTAGGGTAGGGGGCAGCATTCGGAATTTTGGATGAAAAGTGTGCCCAAATTAAACGTCCTGCTACTAGAAAATGCATAGAATTAGTAGATTTGGATAGAAAACACTCTGAAGTTTCTAAAACTGTTTGAATGATGTCTGTGAGTATAAAATAACTCATATGGCAGGCAAAAACCTGAGAAAAAATCAAACCAGCAAGTGGGAAATCTGAGGTCTGTAGTTTTTCAAGTAATATCCTATCGAATATACAGTGTCTATGGGGTCCCAGTCTCCTCCCTCCACCAGTCTCCACCTCCACCAGTCTCCTCCCTCCACCAGTCTCCTCCTCCACAGCCTCCTCCTCCTCCACCAGTCTCCTCCCTCCACCAGTCTCCTCCCTCCACCAGTCTCCTCCTCCACCAGTCTCCTCCTCCTCCAGCAGTCTCCTCCCTCCACCAGTCTCCTCCTCCACCAGCCTCCTCCTCCTCCTCCACCAGTCTCCTCCTCCTCCAGCAGTCTCCTCCCTCCACCAGTCTCCTCCCTCCACCAGTCTCCTCCCTCCACCAGTCTCCTCCCTCCAACATTCTCCTCCCTCCACCAGTCTCCTCTCTCCACCAGTCTCCTCCTCCACCAGTCTCATCCCTCCACCAGGCTCCTCCCTCCACCAGTCTCCTCCTCCACCAGCCTCCTCCTCCTTCACCAGTCTCCTCCTCCTACAGCAGCCTCCTCCTCCTCCACCAGTCTCCTCCTCCACCAGTCTCCTCCCTCCACCAGTCTCCTCCATCCACCAGTCTCCTCCTCCACCAACCTCCTCCTCCTTCACCAGTCTCCTCCCTCCACCAGTCTACTCTTCTCTCCATTCCTCAGCTCAATGGACCTACAGGCTGTGTGTGTGTGTGTGTGTGTGGTATGTGTGTGTGGTATGTGTGTGTGTGTGTGTGTGTGTGTGGTATGTGTGTGGTATGTGTGTGTGTGTGTGTGTGTGTGTGTGTGTGTGTGTGTGTGTGGTATGTGTGGATGTGTGTGTGTGTGGTATGTGTGTGTGTGTGTGTGTGCGTGTGTGTGTGTGTGTGTGTGTGTGGTATGTGTGTGTGTGTGTGTGTGTGTGTGTGTGGTATGTGTGTGTGTGTGTGTGTGTGTGTGTGTGTGTGTGTGTGTGTGTGTGTGTGTGTACATGCATTTCACAATGCGTGTCCAGTAAGCTGAGGAATGGAGAGATTCCCTGTAGTTTCAGTGTGGCCAGGGGGCATGATTGGGCAGGGTGGCAGTGCCATGCTCCCAACTCCACACCTCTACCTGGCAAGACACTCACACACACACACACACCTTGCCCCAGGGCTCTCCTACTCTCCAGAGGGTTCTCAGAGGTAACTCTGTTCTCCGTTGACACACATTCCTATCTTCCCACACCTGACCGTCCCTCTCTAAGGCGCTCACACGGTGGGAGGTGTGAGTGTGTGTTTGTGTGTGTTAAAACACACAGCAGGGATGCACTGGGATGTTTCAATCTGCCCTGGGGGCCTCTGCATCTCACAATCCACTCAGTCTCTACCTCACTTTCACTCACTCTTCAGTCGCTTCCTCTATATCACTCACACTTCGGTCTCTACCTCACTATCACTCACTCTACAGTCGCTACCTCTATATCACTCACTCTTCAGTCTCTATATCACTCTCTTTAGTCGCTACCTCACTATCAATCACTCTTCAGTCTCCATATCACTCACTCTTTAGTCTCTATATCACTCACTCTTTAGTCTCCATATCATTCACACTTCGGTCTCTACCTCACTATCACTCACTCTTTAGTCGCTACCTCTATATCACTCACTCTTCAGTCTCTATATCACTCTCTTTAGTCGCTACCTCACTATCACTCACTCTTCAGTCTCCATGTCACTCACTCTTTCATCTCCATATCATTCACTCTTTAGTCTCTACCTCACTATCACTCACTCTTCAGTCTCATTATCACTCACTCTTCAGTCTCTATATCACTCACTATTTAGTCTCTATCTCTATCACTCACTTTCATCTTCCATCCATCTCTCTTCTGTTTCAAGTAACTGTATAAAGTAAACAATGCTAATACTGAGCTACTGTATATTATATGCTCCCCAAAAATTGGGAAAATGTATTTTATACTAATAGAATTGCTCAGAGATATACAATTTCCCTTGTCTCAGGATAGTAAGTTGTTGGTTGAAGATATCCCTCTAGTGTTGTGGGGGCTGTGCTTTGGCAAAGTGGGTGGGGTTATATCCTGCCTGTTTGGCCCTGTCTGGGGGTATCGTCGGACTTGGCCACAGGGTCTCCCGACCCCTCCTGTCTCAGCCTCCAGTATTTATGCTGCTATAGTTTGTGTCGCCAGGGTCAGTGTGTTATCTCTCTCTCTCTCTCTCTCTCTCTCTCTCTCTCTGCCTCTCTGCCTCTCTGCCTCTCTGCCTCTCTCTCTCTCTCTCTCTCTCTCTCTCTCTCTCTCGGCTGATGTAAGAAGGGCTTTATGAATACATTTTAATGATTGATTGAATTTGTTTTAACAGCAAAAACAAATCTCTTAAAAGTAGGGGTCATAATTATTAACAACTCTGTTTTCTATCAATGTCAATACCTCACCTTGCTGCGAGGATAAGGATAATGGTACTGAGCCTTTTTATAAAATGTTTTACGAGTTGGAGAACCTATTGGTACGGATCTTAGACCGTTTCTACATACAGAACCTTTCCAGATCTTATCCCTGATCTTCGCTTTTGGAATTCAAACAATAGATTTTCAATGAGTCCGGAGACTTTAGATTTCATGGCCGATTAACCAACTCGGGTGGGAAACTCTATGTTCTGTGTTTCTATGTTTAGTCTTCGTGGATTTTGATGAGTGCTTTGGGTTATTGTCTTGCGGGAAGATCCACTTGCGGCCAAGATTCAGTCTCACCAGGTTTTTGGGCTAAAATATTCTGGTACTCTGTAAAGTTCATTATGTCTGTTAGAGCCGATTTGGACATATTTGTATAAAAGACAGAGCATACAGAGCTCCATGTATATTTGTGTAAATATATTAAATATTAATGTACATGATGAAATATTAGGTACGTACCTTTATGATTTATATTTACCTGATTGAGATGTATTCATTTGTTAGTGTAACTCCGTTTTTGCCCCCCCCCCCTCTTGCCCATTCATTGTATTGTGGTAAGTGTGTTAGGATAAAGGCAGGACGTTGGGCCTTCGGGGGGAGGAGTCCTAGCTAGACGCGGGAGCGGTATAGTTTTTTGACCGTACAGACAGACACACAATGTCACGCCCTGACCGTAGAGATCTTTTTATTCTCTATGTTTGGTTGGTCAGGGTGTAACTCGGGTGGGAAACTCAATCAGGGACAGCTGTCTATCGTTGTCTCTGATCGGGAATCATACTTAGGCAGCCTGTTTTGCCACCTTAGTTGTGGGTAGTTGACTTTGTTAGTGGCCTGTAGAGCGCTAGTCAGCTTCAAGGTCGTGGTTGGTGTTTCTTGTTTTGTTGGTGACATTTAAAATAAAGAAAAATGCTCACCATGCTGCACCTTGGTCCGGTCGTTTCCATGACGACGGCGATTGTGACATACAAACAGGTCATATTATGTATTTTCCATGTCAATTAATCTATGCTTTAAGTTGATTGGAGAATCATTTTTTTTGTTGTTGTTAGGTATAAGAAGAATAAACCTTTTTGTTTTTGTAGAACCATATCCCTGGATTTCATTGAATGTTTTGGCCGTTCGGAAACCTTAAGTGTGGACTGCATACGTACGAAGCAACCCCGCGTTCAGGCTAGGGCGTTCAGGCTAGGGCGTTCAGGCTAGGGCGTTCAGGCTAGGGCGTTCAGGCTAGGGCGTTCAGGCTAGGGCGTTCAGGCTAGGGCGTTCAGGCTAGGGCGTTCAGGCTAGGGCAGTGGCTGTGGTCAAGAGGAAAGGAAGCTACAATGTCCTTAACAAGGGCTCAAGGACCAGTGGAAGCAAAATAGCCCCATAACATCACAGCTCCACCACCATATATTTTAAAGTAGATACGGGGCTCTTTTATTCTTATGCATTCTCACTTCAATGCCAAACCAACCACTGTTATGCATGGCCAAAGAGCTTTATTTTCATGTTATCTGACCAAAGGACCCGTTTCAATCCAAGTCCCAATGCTGTTTAGCAAACGCCAGGCATTTACAATAGCTGGTTGACTGATTGACAGCTCTTTGGGCCTTTTTTGAGAAAAAAAAAGTGTTACTTGTTTAACAAAATCTCTTTCTCTGAGCAATTGTATTGTCTAAAATAACATAATTTTCCTTTTTTTTTGAGAATGCAATATATATCCAGTCATATATACATATATATATATATATCAAATGAATTATATATTGATAAATATGTGCAAAAATGATTCATAGAATATAGTCATTTTTGCTCGTATTTATTAAGGGTGTCAATAATTTCAGACCCCACTGTACATCTCGCTCTCTTGAGACATATTTTAGCCCATTGAACATTTTTCAGTTTAATTACTTTTTTTGTTTGTCCTCGTGACTTCTGTGTGTCTCCTCTATATCTCTATCGTACCTGATCCCGAGCACAAGGCAATATTTCTTAAACATACAGAAGGTTAACGATTTCTCAGAAACTAAAAACAAGTGTTGATATTAGTTGGCAAGGGTCTTCATTGTTTTGATGTGATTATGATACCTTATTGGGACCCCTATTCCCCGTGCCGTTTACCCAGAAATCACAGTGTTTTACTTATGCCTCATTTTTAAAATGGCAAAATGGTTGAAAAAAGTATCTAAGCCTTGAGGAAACCTCTGGGGTTTACAGCAGAATCAGTATGTAGCTCACTTCCTGTTTTGAATTCACCTCTGTTGTAGTTCTTTCAGCTCGTTCAGCTCAATCATCTTTCAAGGGAACGGAATGATGTGTTTACGTAGACACACACACACACACACACACACAATTTGCTTTCATGTGCTGAATGCCCACTCCTTGGGGAGGGACAATTTTAATTCCCCAGAGTCCCTGTCTCTGAGAAATGTCTGGAATACTCACATTTACAGAAATGTATGTGTGCATACGTACGTACGTGAGTGTGTCTGCGTACGTGCGCGCGTGTATATGTGCTCTGTTAGTGGAGAAGAGCTGGCAGCAGTCCCAGCCTTCCCCCAGGAGAGACACACGTCTTAAGACAGAGAGAAGGAACAGCGCTCTGTCAATGTTTGGCTTTCAGCGTGTGTGTGTGGGATTATCTGGGGATAGTTTCCTGAAAGGCTTGTTGCTCGTTTCTTTGGACATGTCAGCCTTATGACAGAGAGTAACAACAGTGGGTTTAAATCTTTTGATTTGATCGTCGTGAAGTGAACACAATTACTACGGGCCTGCTACATTTGGATTCTAAATCGCCGGCGTCTGTTCCATCCCTCTATCCTTCCACCCATCCCTCCGTCCCTCCATCCATCCCTCCATACTAATGCTTGCATTTTAGGAAAGACCTCACACACGCTCTAATTCACAGATGTTCACACACACACGCACGCACACACACACGCACACACACACACACGCACACATGCATACACACACACACGCACACACACACACACACAGACAGACAGACAGATGCACACACACACACGCACACAGACACACACACACACACACACACACACACACACACACACACACACACACACACAGACAGACACACACACACACACACACACACACACACACACACAGACTGATACAGACAGACACAGACAGATACACACACACACAAGACAGAGGAGCGTGACCGTGGTCCAACCTCCAGGGCTCCAGCAGATGGAGAGAGGGGCAGAGAGGGCACAGAGGCCTGGCACAGGACCCTGTCACCTCTCACACACACACACACACACACACACACATTAACACACACACACTCTGCTGACGGGGTGACATTGTGTGTCTCACCAGGGAACTCCTTTCACACCGACACAATGGCTGTATTTGGGAAAAGGACGAAATTCTCACATCCCAGATTCAGGATGATTTAGTCTGGGAATGAATGGAAAGTGAGTGTAAGCTTTGGAAATCAGCTGGCCGGAGTACAATTGTAGGATGTTAACCAGTCACAGCAGGAAAATTATCTTGCAGCAACAGGAAATGCTAATTATTACTATGTGGATTCTAATTCATGGACATTTTTGTAGGGGTCGATGCATTTTTTTTGTGAGGGGAAAATCAATTCTAAAATTTGTGGAAACTTCAGCAGCCTTTTTAGACCTGAAATACGTTTTACAATTTCTGCATTGCAGGAAACTTCTTCTTCAATTGGGTGATCAAATTAAGATCTTGCATCTGTAATACAGAGCAGATCTCTGTGGAACTGGTAACACACACACACACACACACACAGTATTTGTAGTGGTAGTAGTAGTGGTGGTGGTAGTAGTAGTGGTAGTAGTGGTAGTAGTGGTGGTAGTGGTGGTAGTAGTAGTGGTGGTGGTAGTAGTAGTGGTAGTAGTGGTGGTAGTAGTGGTAGTAGTGGTAGTAGTGGTAGTAGTGGTGGTAGTGGTAGTAGTAGTAGTGGTAGTGGTGGTAGTAGTAGTGGTAGTAGTAGTGGTAGTGGTAGTAGTGGTAGTGGTAGTGGTAGTAGTAGTGGTTGTAGTAGAAGTAGTAGTAGTGGTTGTAGTAGTAGTGATAGTAGTAGTCGTAGTGATGATGGTAGTAGTAGTGATGATGGTAGTAGTAGTGATGATGGTAGTAGTGACGATGGTAGTAGTGGTAGTAGTAGTGGTAGTGGTAGTAGAAGTGGTAGTGGTGGTAGTAGTAGTGGTTGTAGTAGAAGTAGTAGTAGTGATAGTAGTAGTAGTGATGATGGTATTAGTAGTAGTAGTGGTGATGATAGTAGTAGTAGTAGTGGTGATGGTAGTGATAGTAGTAGTAGTAGTGATGATGGTAATAGTAGTAGTTGTAGTGGTGATGATGGTAGTGATAGTAGTAGTAGTGGTGATGGTAGTAGTAGTAGTGATGATGGTAGTAGTAGTAGTAGTAGTGATGATGGTAGTAGTAGTAGTGATGATGGTAGTAGTAGTGATGATGGAAGTTGTAGTAGTAGTGATAGTAGTAGTAGTAGTAGTGATGGTAGTAGTAGTAGTGATGATGGTAGTAGTAGTAGTAGTAGTGATGCTGGTAGTTGTATTGATGATGGTAGTAGTAGTAATAGTGATGATGGTAGTAGTAGTGATGCTGGTAGTTGTATTGATGATGGTAGTAGTAGTAATAGTGATGATGGTAGTAGTAGTAGTGATGATGGTAGTAGTAGTAGTAATAGTAGTGATGCTGGTGGTAGTAGTATTGATGATGGTAGTAGTAGTAGTGATGATGGTAGTAGTAGTAGTAGTGATGATGGTAATAGTAGTAGTGATGCTGGTGGTAGTAGTAGTAGTAGTGATGCTGGTGGTAGTAGTAGTGATGATGGTAGTAGTAGTAGTAGTAGTGATGCTGGTGGTAGTAGTAGTAGTAGTGATGCTGGTGGTAAATCAAATCAAATCAAATTTATTTATATAGCCCTTCGTACATCAGCTGATATCTCAAAGTGCTGTACAGAAACCCAGCCTAAAACCCCAAACAGCAAGCAATGCAGGTGTAGAAGCATGGTGGCTAGGAAAAGCTCCCTAGAAAGGCTAAAACCTAGGAAGAAACCTAGAGAGGAACCAGGCTATGTGGGGTGGCCAGTCCTCTTCTGGCTGTGCCGGGTGGAGATTATAACAGAACATGGCCAAGATGTTCAAATGTTCATAAATGACCAGCATGGTCGAATAATAATAAGGCAGAACAGTTGAAACTGGAGCAGCAGCACAGTCAGGTGGAAGTTGAAACTGGAGCAGCAGCATGGCCAGGTGGACTGGGGACAGCAAGGAGTCATCATGTCAGGTAGTCCTGGGGCATGGTCCTAGGGCTCAGGTCAGTTGAAACTGGAACAGCAGCATGGCCAGGTGGACTGGGGACAGCAAGGAGTCATCATGTCAGGTAGTCCTGGGGCATGGTCCTAGGGCTCAGGTCCTCCGAGAGAGAGAAAGAAAGAGAGAAGTAGTAGTAGTGGTGATGATGGTAGTGATAGTAGTAGTAGTAGTGATGCTGGTAGTAGTACTGATGATGGTAGTAGTAGTAGTGATGATGGTAGTAGTAGTAGTAGTAGTGATGCTGGTGGTAGTAGTGGTGATGATGGTAGAGATAGTAGTAGTGATGCTGGTGGTAGTAGTAGTGGTAGTGATGCTGGTGGTAGTAGTAGTACTGATGATGGTAGTAGTAGTAGTAGTAGTAGTGATGCTGGTGGTAGTAGTAGTAGTGATGATGGTAGTGGTAGTAGTAGTAGTAGTGATGCTGGTAGTAGTAGTGATGATGGTAGTAGGAGTAGTGATGATGGTAGTAGGAGTAGTAGTGATGATGGTAGTAGTAGTAGTAGTAGTGATGATGGTAGTAATAGTAGTAGTGGTGGTGGTAGTAGTAGTAGTAGTGATGATTGTAGTGGTAGTAGTAGTAGTGATGATGGTAGTAGTAGTAGTGATGCTGGTAGTAGTAGTAGTGATGATGGTAGTAGTAGTACTGATGATGGTAGTAGTAGTAGTGATGCTGGTGGTAGTAGTAGTGATGGTGGTAGTAGTAGTAGTGATGATGGTAGTAGTAGTAGTAGTAGTAGTAGTGGTAGTGGTAGTGGTAGTAGTGGTAGTGGTAGTGGTAGTAGTAGTGGTTGTAGTAGAAGTAGTAGTGGTTGTAGTAGTAGTGATAGTAGTAGTCGTAGTGATGATGGTAGTAGTAGTGATGATGGTAGTAGTGACGATGGTAGTAGTGGTAGTAGTAGTGGTAGTGGTAGTAGAAGTGGTAGTGGTGGTAGTAGTAGTGGTTGTAGTAGAAGTAGTAGTAGTGATAGTAGTAGTAGTGATGATGGTATTAGTAGTAGTAGTGGTGATGATAGTAGTAGTAGTAGTGGTGATGGTAGTGATAGTAGTAGAGTAGTGATGATGGTAATAGTAGTAGTTGTAGTGGTGATGATGGTGGTGATAGTAGTAGTAGTGGTGATGGTAGTGGTAGTAGTAGTAGTGATGATGGTAGTAGTAGTAGTGATGATGGTAGTAGTAGTGATGATGGTAGTTGTAGTAGTGATAGTAGTAGTAGTAGTAGTGATGGTGGTAGTTGTATTGATGATGGTAGTAGTAGTAGTGATGATGGTAGTAGTAGTAGTAGTGATGATGGTAGTAGTAGTAGTAGTGATGATGGTAGTAGTAGTAGTAGTGATGATGGTAGTAATAGTAGTAGTGATGGTGGTAGTAGTAGTAGTAGTGATGATGGTAGTGGTAGTAGTAGTAGTGATGATGGTAGTAGTAGTAGTGATGCTGGTAGTAGTAGTAGTGATGATGATAGTAGTAGTAGTGATGCTGGTGGTAGTACTAGTGATGATGGTAGTAATAGTAGTGATGATGGTGGTAGTAGTAGTAGTAGTAGTAGTAGTAGTGATGCTGGTGGTAGTAGTAGTGATGATGGTAGTAGTAGTAGTGATGATGGTGGTAGTAGGAGTAGTGATGATGGTAGTAGTAGTAGTAATAGTAGTGATGCTGGTGGTAGTAGTATTGATGATGGTAGTAGTAGTAGTGATGATGGTAGTAGTAGTAGTAGTGATGATGGTAATAGTAGTAGTGATGCTGGTGGTAGTAGTAGTAGTAGTGATGCTGGTGGTAGTAGTAGTGATGATGGTAGTAGTAGTAGTAGTAGTGATGCTGGTGGTAGTAGTAGTAGTAGTGATGCTGGTGGTAGTAGTGGTGATGATGGTAGTGATAGTAGTAGTAGTAGTGATGCTGGTAGTAGTAGTGATGATGGTAGTAGTAGTAGTGATGATGGTAGTAGTAGTAGTAGTAGTGATGCTGGTGGTAGTAGTGGTGATGATGGTAGAGATAGTAGTAGTGATGCTGGTGGTAGTAGTAGTAGTAGTGATGATGGTAGTAGTAGTAGTAGTAGTGATGATGGTAGTAGTAGTAGTGATGATGGTAGTAGTAGTGATGATGGTAGTTGTAGTAGTGATAGTAGTAGTAGTAGTAGTGATGGTGGTAGTTGTATTGATGATGGTAGTAGTAGTAGTAGTGATGATGGTGGTAGTAGTATTGATGATGGTAGTAGTAGTAGTGATGATGGTAGTAGTAGTAGTAGTGATGATGGTAATAGTAGTAGTGATGCTGGTGGTAGTAGTAGTAGTAGTGATGCTGGTGGTAGTAGTAGTGATGATGGTAGTAGTAGTAGTAGTAGTGATGCTGGTGGTAGTAGTAGTAGTAGTGATGCTGGTGGTAGTAGTGGTGATGATGGTAGTGATAGTAGTAGTAGTAGTGATGCTGGAAGTAGTAGTGATGATGGTAGTAGTAGTAGTGATGATGGTAGTAGTAGTAGTAGTAGTGATGCTGGTAGTTGTATTGATGATGGTAGTAGTAGTAATAGTGATGATGGTAGTAGTAGGAGTAGTGATGATGGTAGTAGTAGTAGTAATAGTTGTGATGCTGGTGGTAGTAGTATTGATGATGGTAGTAGTAGTAGTGATGATGGTGGTAGTAGTGGTGATGATGGTAGTGATAGTAGTAGTAGTAGTGATGCTGGTATTAGTAGTGATGCTGGTAGTAGTAGTAGTGATGATGGTGATAGTAGTAGTAGCAGTGATGCTGGTGGTAGTAGTGGTGATGATGGTAGAGATAGTAGTACTGATGCTGGTGGTAGTAGTAGTAGTAGTGATGCTGGTGGTATTAGTAGTAGTGATGATGGTAGTAGTAGTAGTAGTAGTGATGCTGGTGGTAGTAGTAGTAGTGATGATGGTAGTAGTAGTAGTAGTAGTGATGCTGGTAGTAGTATTAGTAGTAGTGATGATGGTAGTAATAGTAGTAGTGATGGTGGTAGTAGTAGTAGTAGTGATGATGGTAGTAATAGTAGTAGTGATGGTGGTAGTAGTAGTAGTAGTAGTGATGATGGTAGTGGTAGTAGTAGTAGTGATGATGGTAGTAGTAGTAGTGATGCTGGTAGTAGTAGTAGTGATAATGGTAGTAGTAGTACTGATGATGGTAGTAGTAGTAGTGATACTGGTGGTAGTAGTAGTGATGGTGGTAGTAGTAGTAGTGATGATGGTAGTAGTAGTAGTAGTAGTAGTACTAGTGATGCTGGTGGTAGTAGAAGTGATGATGGTAGTAGTAGTAGTGATGATGGTGGTAGTAGTAGTAGTAGTGATGATGGTGGTAGTAGTAGTAGTGATGCTGGTAGAGATAGTAGTAGTGATGCTGGTGGTAGTAGTAGTAGTAGTGATGATGGTAGTAGTAGTAGTAGTAGTGATGATGGTAGTAGTAGTAGTGATGATGGTAGTAGTAGTGATGATGGTAGTTGTAGTAGTGATAGTAGTAGTAGTAGTAGTGATGGTGGTAGTTGTATTGATGATGGTAGTAGTAGTAGTAGTGATGATGGTGGTAGTAGTATTGATGATGGTAGTAGTAGTAGTGATGATGGTAGTAGTAGTAGTAGTGATGATGGTAATAGTAGTAGTGATGCTGGTGGTAGTAGTAGTAGTAGTGATGCTGGTGGTAGTAGTAGTGATGATGGTAGTAGTAGTAGTAGTAGTGATGCTGGTGGTAGTAGTAGTAGTAGTGATGCTGGTGGTAGTAGTGGTGATGATGGTAGTGATAGTAGTAGTAGTAGTGATGCTGGAAGTAGTAGTGATGATGGTAGTAGTAGTAGTGATGATGGTAGTAGTAGTAGTAGTAGTGATGCTGGTAGTTGTATTGATGATGGTAGTAGTAGTAATAGTGATGATGGTAGTAGTAGTAGTGATGATGGTGGTAGTAGGAGTAGTGATGATGGTAGTAGTAGTAGTAATAGTAGTGATGCTGGTGGTAGTAGTATTGATGATGGTAGTAGTAGTAGTGATGATGGTAGTAGTAGTAGTAGTGATGATGGTAATAGTAGTAGTGATGCTGGTGGTAGTAGTAGTAGTAGTGATGCTGGTGGTAGTAGTAGTGATGATGGTAGTGATAGTAGTAGTAGTAGTGATGCTGGTATTAGTAGTGATGCTGGTAGTAGTAGTAGTGATGATGGTGATAGTAGTAGTAGCAGTGATGCTGGTGGTAGTAGTGGTGATGATGGTAGAGATAGTAGTACTGATGCTGGTGGTAGTAGTAGTAGTAGTGATGCTGGTGGTATTAGTAGTAGTGATGATGGTAGTAGTAGTAGTAGTAGTGATGCTGGTGGTAGTAGTAGTAGTGATGATGGTAGTAGTAGTAGTAGTAGTGATGCTGGTAGTAGTATTAGTAGTAGTGATGATGGTAGTAATAGTAGTAGTGATGGTGGTAGTAGTAGTAGTAGTGATGATGGTAATAGTATTAGTAGTAGTGATGATGGTAGTAATAGTAGTAGTGATGGTGGTAGTAGTAGTAGTAGTAGTGATGATGGTAGTGGTAGTAGTAGTAGTGATGATGGTAGTAGTAGTAGTGATGCTGGTAGTAGTAGTGGTGATGATGGTAGTAGTAGTACTGATGATGGTAGTAGTAGTAGTGATACTGGTGGTAGTAGTAGTGATGGTGGTAGTAGTAGTAGTGATGATGGTAGTAGTAGTAGTAGTAGTATTACTAGTGATGCTGGTGGTAGTAGAAGTGATGATGGTAGTAGTAGTAGTGATGATGGTGGTAGTAGTAGTAGTAGTGATGATGGTAGTAGTAGTAGTGATGCTGGTGGTAGTAGTAGTAGTAGTGATAGTAGTAGTAGTAGTGATGATGGTAGTTGTATTGATGATGGTAGTAGTAGTAGTAGTGATGATGGTAGTAGTAGTAGTGATGCTGGTAGTAGTAGTAGTAGTAGTGATGCTGGTGGTAGTAGTAGTAGTGATGATGGTAGTAGCAGTAGTAGTAGTGATGATGGTAGTAATAGTGATGATGGTAGTAGTAGTGATGATGATGGTAGTAGTAGTGATGATGTTGGTAGTAGTAGTGATGATGGTAGTAGTAGTAGTGATGATGGTAGTTGTAGTAGTAGTGATGATGGTAGTAGTAGTGGTAGTGATGGTGGTAGTAGTAGTAGTAGTGATGATGGTAGTGGTAGTAGTAGTAGTGATGATGGTAGTAGTAGTAGTGATGCTGGTAGTAGTAGTAGTGATGATGGTAGTAGTAGTAGTGATGCTGGTGGTAGTAGTAGTGATGGTGGTAGTAATAGTAGTGATGATGGTGGTAGTAGTAGTAGTAGTAGTAGTAGTAGTAGTGATGCTGGTGGTAGTAGTAGTGATGATGGTTGTAGTAGTAGTGATGATGGTGGTGGTAGTAGTAGTAGTGATGATGGTATTATTATTGATGATGATAGTAGTAGAAGTAGTGATGATGGTAGTAGTAGTAGTGATGCTGGTGGTAGTAGTAGTGATGATGGTTGTAGTAGTAGTGATGATGGTGGTGGTAGTAGTAGTAGTGATGATGGTATTTTTATTGATGATGATAGTAGTAGTAGTAGTGATGATGGTAGTAGTAGTAGTGATGATGCTGGTGGTAGTAGTAGTAGTGATGATGGTATTATTATTGATGATGGTAGTAGTAATGATCATGGTAGTAGTAGTAGTGATGCTGGTGGTAGTAGTAGTAGTGATGATGGTATTATTATTGATGATGGTAGTAGTAGTAGTAGTGATGACGGTGGTAGTAGTAGTGATGCTGGCGGTAGTAGTAGTGATGATGGTAGTAGTAGTAATAGTGATGATGGTAGTAGTAGTAGTGATGATGGTGGTAGTAGGAGTGGTGATGATGGTAGTAGTAGTAGTAATAGTAGTGATGCTGGTGGTAGTAGTATTGATGATGGTAGTAGTAGTAGTGATGATGGTAGTAGTAGTAGTAGTGATGATGGTAATAGTAGTAGTGATGCTGGTGGTAGTAGTAGTAGTAGTGATGCTGGTGGTAGTAGTAGTGATGATGGTAGTAGTAGTAGTAGTAGTGATGCTGGTGGTAGTAGTAGTAGTAGTGATGCTGGTGGTAGTAGTGGTGATGATGATGGTAGTAGTAGTAGTAGTAGTAGTAGTAGTGATGCTGGTAGTAGTAGTGATGATGGTAGTAGTACTAGTGATGATGGTAGTAGTAGTAGTAGTGATGCTGGTGGTAGTAGTGGTGATGATGGTAGTAGTAGTAGTAGTAGTAGTGATGCTGGTGGTAGTAGTGGTGATGATGGTAGAGATAGTAGTAGTGATGCTGGTGGTAGTAGTAGTAGTAGTGATGCTGGTGGTAGTAGTAGTAGTAGTGATGCTGGTGGTAGTAGTAGTAGTGATGATGGTAGTAGTAGTAGTAGTAGTGATGCTGGTAGTAGTAGTGATGATGGTAGTAATAGTGATGATGGTAGTAGTAGTAGTGATGATGGTAGTAGGAGTAGTAGTGATGATGGTAGTAGTAGTAGTAGTAGTGATGGTGGTAGTAGTAGTGATGATGGTAGTAGTAGTAGTGATGCTGGTAGTAGTAGGAGTGATGATGGTAGTAGTAGTACTGATGATGGTAGTATTAGTAGTGATACTGATGGTAGTAGTAGTGATGGTGGTAGTAGTAGTAGTGATGATGGTAGTAGTAGTAGTAGTAGTAGTAGTAGTGATGCTGGTGGTAGTAGTAGTGATGATGGTAGTAGTAGTAGTAGTAGTGATGCTGGTAGTAGTATTAGTAGTAGTGATGATGGTAGTAATAGTAGTAGTGATGGTGGTAGTAGTAGTAGTAGTGATGATGGTAGTAGTATTAGTAGTAGTGATGCTGTTAGTAGTATTAGTAGTAGTGATGATGGTAGTAATAGTTGTAGTGATGGTGGTAGTAGTAGTAGTAGTGATGATGGTAGTAGTATTAGTAGTAGTGATGATGGTAGTAATAGTAGTAGTGATGGCGGTAGTAGTAGTAGTAGTGATGATGGTAGTGGTAGTAGTAGTAGTGATGATGGTAGTAGTAGTAGTGATGCTGGTAGTAGTAGTAGTGATGATGGTAGTAGTAGTACTGATGATGGTAGTAGTAGTAGTGATACTGGTGGTAGTAGTAGTGATGGTGGTAGTAGTAGTAGTGATGATGGTAGTAGTAGTAGTAGTAGTAGTACTAGTGATGCTGGTGGTAGTAGAAGTGATGATGGTAGTAGTAGTAGTGATGATGGTGGTAGTAGTAGTAGTAGTGATGATGGTAGTAGTAGTGGTGATGCTGGTGGTAGTAGTAGTAGTAGTGATAGTAGTAGTAGTAGTGATGATGGTAGTTGTATTGATGATGGTAGTAGTAGTAGTAGTGATGATGGAAGTAGTAGTAGTGATGCTGGTAGTAGTAGTAGTAGTAGTAGTGATGCTGGTGGTAGTAGTAGTAGTGATGATGGTAGTAGTAGTAGTCGTGATGCTGGTAGTAATAGTGATGATGTTAGTAATAGTGATGATGGTAGTAGTAGTGATGATGATGGTAGTAGTAGTGATGATGGTGGTAGTAGTGATGATGGTAGTAGTAGTAGTGATGATGGTAGTAGTAGTAGTAGTGATGATGGTAGTAGTAGTAGTAGTGATGATTGTAGTAATAGTGGTAGTGATGGTGGTAGTAGTAGTAGTAGTGATGATGGTAGTGGTAGTAGTAGTAGTGATGATGGTAGTAGTAGTAGTGATGCTGGTAGTAGTAGTAGTGATGATGGTAGTAGTAGTAGTGATGATGGTGGTGGTAGTAGTAGTGATGATGGTATTATTATTGATGATGGTAGTAGTAGTAGTAGTGATGATGGTAGTAGTAGTAGTAGTGATGATTGTAGTAATAGTGGTAGTGATGGTGGTAGTAGTAGTAGTAGTGATGATGGTAGTGGTAGTAGTAGTAGTGATGCTGGTAGTAGTAGTAGTGATGATGGTAGTAGTAGTAGTGATGATGGTGGTGGTAGTAGTAGTAGTGATGATGGTATTATTATTGATGATGATAGTTGTAGTAGTAGTGATGATGGTAATAGTAGTAGTGATGCTGGTGGTAGTAGTTGTAGTAGTGATGCTGGTGGTAGTAGTAGTGATGATGGTAGTAGTAGTAGTAGTAGTGATGCTGGTGGTAGTAGTAGTAGTAGTGATGCTGGTGTTAGTAGTGGTGATGGTAGTAATAGTGATGATGGTAGTAGTAGTAGTGATGATGGTAGTAGGAGTAGTAGTGATGATGGTAGTAGTAGTAGTAGTAGTGATGATGGTAGTAATAGTAGTAGTGATGGTGGTAGTAGTAGTGATGATGGTAGTAATAGTGATGATGGTAGTAGGAGTAGTAGTGATGATGGTAGTAGTAGTAGTAGTAGTAGTAGTGATGCTGGTGGTAGTAGTAGTAGTAGTGATGCTGGTGTTAGTAGTGGTGATGGTAGTAATAGTGATGATGGTAGTAGGAGTAGTAGTGATGATGGTAGTAGTAGTAGTAGTAGTGATGATGGTAGTAATAGTAGTAGTGATGGTGGTAGTAGTAGTGATGATGGTAGTAATAGTGATGATGGTAGTAGTAGTAGTGATGATGGTGGTAGTAGTAGTAGTGATGATGGTAGTAGTAGTAGTAGTGATGCTGGTAGTAGTAGTGATGATGGTAGTAATAGTGATGATGGTAGTAGTAGTAGTGATGATGGTAGTAGGAGTAGTAGTGATGATGGTAGTAGTAGTAGTAGTAGTGATGATGGTCGTAATAGTAGTCGTGATGGTGGTAGTAGTAGTGATGATGGTAGTAGTAGTAGTAGTAGTAGTACTAGTGATGCTGGTGGTAGTAGAAGTGATGATGGTAGTAGTAGTAGTGATGATGGTGGTAGTAGTAGTAGTAGTGATGATGGTAGTAGTAGTAGTGATGCTGGTGGTAGTAGTAGTAGTAGTGATAGTAGTAGTAGTAGTGATGATGGTAGTTGTATTGATGATGGTAGTAGTAGTAGTAGTGATGATGGAAGTAGTAGTAGTGATGCTGGTAGTAGTAGTAGTAGTAGTAGTGATGCTGGTGGTAGTAGTAGTAGTGATGATGGTAGTAGTAGTAGTAGTGATGCTGGTAGTAATAGTGATGATGTTAGTAATAGTGATGATGGTAGTAGTAGTGATGATGATGGTAGTAGTAGTGATGATGGTGGTAGTAGTGATGATGGTAGTAGTAGTAGTGATGATGGTAGTAGTAGTAGTAGTGATGATGGTAGTAGTAGTAGTAGTGATGATTGTAGTAATAGTGGTAGTGATGGTGGTAGTAGTAGTAGTAGTGATGATGGTAGTGGTAGTAGTAGTAGTGATGATGGTAGTAGTAGTAGTGATGCTGGTAGTAGTAGTAGTGATGATGGTAGTAGTAGTAGTGATGATGGTGGTGGTAGTAGTAGTGATGATGGTATTATTATTGATGATGGTAGTAGTAGTAGTAGTGATGATGGTAGTAGTAGTAGTAGTGATGATTGTAGTAATAGTGGTAGTGATGGTGGTAGTAGTAGTAGTAGTGATGAAGGTAGTGGTAGTAGTAGTAGTGATGATGGTAGTAGTAGTAGTGATGCTGGTAGTAGTAGTAGTGATGCTGGTAGTAGTAGTAGTGATGATGGTAGTAGTAGTAGTGATGATGGTGGTGGTAGTAGTAGTAGTGATGATGGTATTATTATTGATGATGATAGTTGTAGTAGTAGTGATGATGGTAATAGTAGTAGTGATGCTGGTGGTAGTAGTTGTAGTAGTGATGCTGGTGGTAGTAGTAGTGATGATGGTAGTAGTAGTAGTAGTAGTGATGCTGGTGGTAGTAGTAGTAGTAGTGATGCTGGTGTTAGTAGTGGTGATGGTAGTAATAGTGATGATGGTAGTAGTAGTAGTGATGATGGTAGTAGGAGTAGTAGTGATGATGGTAGTAGTAGTAGTAGTAGTGATGATGGTAGTAATAGTAGTAGTGATGGTGGTAGTAGTAGTGATGATGGTAGTAATAGTGATGATGGTAGTAGGAGTAGTAGTGATGATGGTAGTAGTAGTAGTAGTAGTAGTGATGCTGGTGGTAGTAGTAGTAGTAGTGATGCTGGTGTTAGTAGTGGTGATGGTAGTAATAGTGATGATGGTAGTAGGAGTAGTAGTGATGATGGTAGTAGTAGTAGTAGTAGTGATGATGGTAGTAATAAATCAAATCAAATCAAATCAAATCAAATTTTATTTGTCACATACACGTTCTAATGAACTCGCACACCGTATCAGCGTATTCGTCAATGTTGTTGTCTGACGCAATACGAAACATCTCCCAGTCCACGTGATGGAAGCAGTCTTGGAGTGTGGAGTCAGCTTGGTCGGACCAGCGTTGGACAGACCTCAGCGTGGGAGCTTCTTGTTTTAGTTTCTGTCTGTAGGCAGGGATCAACAAAATGGAGTCGTGGTCAGCTTTTCCGAAAGGGGGCGGGGCAGGGCCTTATATGCGTCGCGGAAGTTAGAGTAACAATGATCCAGGGTCTTTCCACCCCTGGTTGCGCAATCAATATGCTGATAAAATTTAGGGAGTCTTGTTTTCAGATTAGCCTTGTTAAAATCCCCAGCTACAATGAATGCAGCCTCCGGATAAATCGTTTCCAGTTTGCAGAGAGTTAAATAAAGTTCGTTCAGAGCCATCGATGTGTCTGCTTGGGGGATATATACGGCTGTGATTATAATCGAAGAGAATTCTCTTGGTAGATAATGCGGTCTACATTTGATTGTGAGGAATTCTAAATCAGGTGAACAGAAGGATTTGAGTTCCTGTATGTTTCCTTCATCACACCATGTCACGTTGGCCATAAGGCATACGCCCCGCCCGTCTTCTTACCAGAGAGATGTTTGTTTCTGTCGGCGCGATGCGTGGAGAAACCCGCTGGCTGCACCGCTTCGGATTGCGTCTCTCCAGTGAGCCATGTTTCCGTGAAGCAGAGAACGTTACAGTCTCTGATGTCCCTCTGGAATGCTACCCTTGCTCGGATTTCATCAACCTTGTTGTCAAGAGACTGGACATTGGCAAGAAGAATGCTGGGGAGTGGTGCACGATGTGCCCGTCTCCGGAGTCTGACCAGAAGACCGCTTCGTTTCCCTCTTTTTCTGAGTCGTTTTTTTTTGGTCGCTGCATGTGATCCACTCGGTTACACTGGTTGTAAGGCAGAACTCAGGATCCGCATCGCGAAAAACATATTCTTGGTCGTACTGATGGTGAGTTGACGCTGATCTTATATTCAGTAGTTCTTGTCGGCTGTATGTAAAGAAACCTAAGATGACCTGGGGTACTAATGTAAGAAATAACACGTAAAAAAACAAAAAACTGCATAGTTTCCTAGGAACGCGAAGCGAGGCGGCCATCTCTGTCGGCGCCGGAAGTAAGTAATAGTAGTAGTGATGGTGGTAGTAGTAGTGATGATGGTAGTAGTAGTGATGATGGTAGTAATAGTGATGATGGTAGTAGTAGTAGTGATGATGGTGGTAGTAGTAGTAGTGATGATGGTAGTAGTAGTAGTAGTGATGCTGGTAGTAGTAGTGATGATGGTAGTAATAGTGATGATGGTAGTAGTAGTAGTGATGATGGTAGTAGGAGTAGTAGTGATGATGGTAGTAGTAGTAGTAGTAGTGATGATGGTAGTAATAGTAGTAGTGATGGTGGTAGTAGTAGTGATGATGGTAGTAGTAGTAGTGATGCTGGTAGTAGTAGGAGTGATGATGGTAGTAGTAGTACTGATGATGGTAGTAGTAGTAGTGATACTGGTGGTAGTAGTAGTGATGGTGGTAGTAGTAGTAGTGATGATGGTAGTAGTAGTAGTAGTAGTAGTAGTAGTAGTGATGCTGGTGGTAGTAGTAGTGATGATGGTAGTAGTAGTAGTAGTAGTGATGCTGGTAGTAGTATTAGTAGTAGTGATGATGGTAGTAATAGTAGTAGTGATGGTGGTAGTAGTAGTAGTAGTAGTGATGATGGTAGTAGTATTAGTAGTAGTGATGCTGCTAGTAGTATTAGTAGTAGTGATGATGGTAGTAATAGTAGTAGTGATGGTGGTAGTAGTTGTAGTAGTGATGATGGTAGTGGTAGTAGTAGTAGTGATGATGGTAGTAGTAGTAGTGATGCTGGTAGTAGTAGTAGTGATGATGGTAGTAGTAGTACTGATGATGGTAGTAGTAGTAGTGATACTGGTGGTAGTAGTAGTGATGGTGGTAGTAGTAGTAGTGATGATGGTAGTAGTAGTAGTAGTAGTAGTACTAGTGATGCTGGTGGTAGTAGAAGTGATGATGTTAGTAGTAGTAGTGATGATGGTGGTAGTAGTAGTAGTAGTGATGATGGTAGTAGTAGTAGTGATGCTGGTGGTAGTAGTAGTAGTAGTGATAGTAGTAGTAGTAGTGATGATGGTAGTTGTATTGATGATGGTAGTAGTAGTAGTAGTGATGATGGTAGTAGTAGTAGTGATGCTGGTAGTAGTAGTAGTAGTAGTGATGCTGGTGGTAGTATTAGTAGTGATGATGATAGTAGTAGTAGTAGTGATGCTGGTAGTAATAGTGATGATGGTAGTAATAGTGATGATGGTAGTAGTAGTGATGATGATGGTAGTAGTAGTGATGATGGTGGTAGTAGTGATGATGGTAGTAGTAGTAGTGATGATGGTAGTAGTAGTAGTAGTGATGATGGTAGTAGTAGTAGTAGTGATGATGGTAGTAATAGTGGTAGTGATGGTGGTAGTAGTAGTAGTAGTGATGATGGTAGTGGTAGTAGTAGTAGTGATGATGGTAGTAGTAGTAGTGATGCTGGTAGTAGTAGTAGTGATGATGGTAGTAGTAGTAGTGATGCTGGTGGTAGTAGTAGTGATGGTGGTAGTAATAGTAGTGATGATGGTGGTAGTAGTAGTAGTAGTAGTGATGCTGGTGGTAGTAGTAGTGATGATGGTAGTAGTAGTAGTGATGATGGTGGTGGTAGTAGTAGTAGTGATGATGGTATTATTATTGATGATGATAGTAGTAGTAGTAGTGATGATGGTAGTAGTAGTAGTGATGCTGGTGGTAAATCAAATCAAATAAAATAAAATTTTATTTGCCACATACACATGGTTAGCAGATGTTAATGCGAGTGTAGCGAAATGCTTGTGCTTCTAGTTCCGACAATGCAGTAATAACGAACAAGTAATCTAACTAACAATTCCAAAAAAACTACTGTCTTATACACAGTGTAAGGGGATAAGGAATATGTACATAAGGATATATGAATGAGTGATGGTACAGAGCAGCATAGGCAAGATACAGTAGATGATATCGAGTACAGTATATACATATGAGATGAGTATGTAAACCAAGTGGCATAGTTAAAGTGGCTAGTGATACATGTATTACATAAGGATGCAGTCGATGATATAGAGTACAGTATCTACGTATGCATATGAGATGAATAATGTAGGGTAAGTAACATTATATAAGGTAGCATTGTTTAAAGTGGCTAGTGATATATTTACATCATTTCCCATCAATTCCCATTATTAAAGTGGCTGGAGTAGAGTCAGTGTCATTGACAGTGTGTTGGCAGTAGCCACTCAATGTTAGTGGTGGCTGTTTAACAGTCTGATGGCCTTGAGATAGAAGCTGTTTTCCAGTCTCTCGGTCCCAGCTTTGATGCACCTGTACTGACCTCGCCTTCTGGATGACAGCGGGGTGAACAGGCAGTGGCTCGGGTGGTTGATGTCCTTGATGATCTTTATGGCCTTCCTGTAGCATCGGGTGGTGTAGGTGTCCTGGAGGGCAGGTAGTTTGCCCCCGGTGATGCGTTGTGCAGACCTCACTACCCTCTGGAGAGCCTTACGGTTGAGGGCGGTGCAGTTGCCATACCAGGCGGTGATACAGCCCGCCAGGATGCTCTCGATTGTGCATCTGTAGAAGTTTGTGAGTGCTTTTGGTGACAAGCCGAATTTCTTCAGCCTCCTGAGGTTGAAGAGGCGCTGCTGCGCCTTCCTCACGATGCTGTCTGTGTGAGTGGACCAATTCAGTTTGTCTGTGATGTGTATGCCGAGGAACTTAAAACTTGCTACCCTCTCCACTACTGTTCCATCGATGTGGATGGGGGTGTTCCCTCTGCTGTTTCCTGAAGTCCACAATCATCTCCTTAGTTTTGTTGACGTTGAGTGTGAGGTTATTTTCCTGACACCACACTCCGAGGGCCCTCACCTCCTCCCTGTAGGCCGTCTCGTCGTTGTTGGTAATCAAGCCTACCACTGTTGTGTCATCCGCAAACTTGATGATTGAGTTGGAGCGTGCATGGCCACGCAGTCGTGGGTGAACAGGGAGTACAGGAGAGGGCTCAGAACGCACCCTTGTGGGGCCCCAGTGTTGAGGATCAGCGGGGAGGAGATGTTGTTGCCTACCCTCACCACCTGGGGTCGGCCCGTCAGGAAGTCCAGAACCCAGTTGCACAGGGCGGGGTCGAGACCCAGGGTCTCGAGCTTGATGATGAGCTTGGAGGGTACTATGGTGTTGAATGCCGAGCTGTAGTCGATGAACAGCATTCTCACATAGGTATTCCTCTTGTCCAGATGGGTTAGGGCAGTGTGCAGTGTGGTTGAGATTGCATCGTCTGTGGACCTATTTGGGCGGTAAGCAAATTGGAGTGGGTCAAGGGTGTCAGGTAGGGTGGAGGTGATATGGTCCTTGACTAGTCTCTCAAAGCACTTCATGATGACGGATGTGAGTGCTACGGGGCGGTAGTCGTTTAGCTCAGTTACCTTAGCTTTCTTGGGAACAGGAACAATGGTGGCCCTCTTGAAGCATGTGGGAACAGCAGACTGGTATAGGGATTGATTGAATATGTCCGTAAACACACCGGCCAGCTGGTCTGCGCATGCTCTGAGGGCGCGGCTGGGGATGCCGTCTGGGCCTGCAGCCTTGCGAGGGTTAACACGTTTAAATGTCTTACTCACTTCGGCTGCAGTGAAGGAGAGACCGCATGTTTTCGTTGCAGGCCGTGTCAGTGGCACTGTATTGTCCTCAAAGCGGGAAAAAAGTTATTTAGTCTGCCTGGGAGCAAGACATCCTGGTCCGTGACTGGGCTGGGTTTCTTCCTGTAGTCCGTGATTGACTGTAGACCCTGCCACATGCCTCTTGTGTCTGAGCCGTTGAATTGAGATTCTACTTTGTCTCTGTACTGGCGCTTAGCTTGTTTGATAGCCTTGCGGAGGAATAGCTGCACTGTTTGTATTCAGTCATGTTACCAGACACCTTGCCCTGATTAAAAGCAGTGGTTCGTGCCTTCAGTTTCACACGAATGCTGCCATCAATCCAAGGTTTCTGGTTAGGGAATGTTTTAATCGTTGCTATGGGAACGACATCTTCAACGCACGTTCTAATGAACTCGCACACCGAATCAGCGTATTCGTCAATGTTGTTGTCTGACGCTTGTCTACGAAACATCTCCCAGTCACGTGATGGAAGCAGTCTTGGAGTGTGGAGTCAGCTTAGTCGGACCAGCGTTGGACAGACCTCAGCGTGGGAGCTTCTTGTTTTAGTTTCTGTCTGTAGGCAGGGATCAACAAAATGGAGTCGTGGTCAGCTTTTCCGAAAGGGGGGCGGGGCAGGGCCTTATATGCGTCGCGGAAGTTAGAGTAACAATGATCCAGGGTCTTTCCACCCCTGGTTGCGCAATCGATATGCTGATAAAATTTAGGGAGTCTTGTTTTCAGATTAGCCTTGTTAAAATCCCCAGCTACAATGAATGCAGCCTCCGGATAAATCGTTTCCAGTTTGCAGAGAGTTAAATAAAGTTCGTTCAGAGCCATCGATGTGTCTGCTTGGGGGGGGATATATATGGCTGTGATTATAATCGAAGAGAATTCTCTTGGTAGATAATGCGGTCTACATTTGATTGTGAGGAATTCTAAATCAGGTGAACAGAAGGATTTGAGTTCCTGTATGTTTCTTTCATCACACCATGTCACGTTAGTCATAAGGCATACGCCCCCGCCCCTCTTCTTACCAGAAAGATGTTAGTTTCTGTCCGCGCGATGCGTGGAGAAACCCGCTGGCTGCACCGCTTCGGATAGCGTCTCTCCGGTTAGCCATGTTTCCGTGAAGCAGAGAACGTTGCAGTCTCTGATGTCCCTCTGGAATGCTACCCTTGCTCGGATTTCATCAACCTTGTTGTCAAGAGACTGGACATTGGCGAGAAGAATGCTAGGGAGTGGTGCACGATGTGCCCGTCTCCGGAGTCTGACCAGAAGACCGCTTCGTTTCCCTCTTTTTCTGAGTCGTTTTTTTGGGTCGCTGCATATAATCCACTCCGTTACACTGGTTGTAAGGCAGAACACAGGATCCGCATCGCGAAAAACATATTCTTGGTCGTACTGATGGTGAGTTGACGCTGATCTTATATTCAGTAGTTCTTTTCGGCTGTATGTAATGAAACCTAAGATGACCTGGGGTACTAGTGTAAGAAATAACACGTAAAAAAAAAAAAACTGCATAGTTTCCTAGGAACGCGAAGCGAGGCGGCCATCTCTGTCGGCGCCGGAAGTGTGGTAGTAGTAGTAGTAGTGATAGTAGTAGTAGTAGTGATGATGGTCGTTGTATTGATGATGGTAGTAGTAGTAGTAGTGATGATGGTAGTAGTAGTAGTGATGCTGGTGGTAGTAGTAGTAGTGATGATGGTATTATTATTGATGATGGTAGTAGTAATGATCATGGTAGTAGTAGTAGTGATGCTGGTGGTAGTAGTAGTAGTGATGATGGTATTACTATTGATGATGGTAGGAGTAGTAGTAGTGATGATGGTGGTAGTAGTAGTGATAATGGTGGTAGTAGTAGTGATGATGGTAGTAGTAGTAATAGTGATGATGGTAGTAGTAGTAGTGATGATGGTGGTAGTAGGAGTAGTGATGATGGTAGTAGTAGTAGTAATAGTAGTGATGCTGGTGGTAGTAGTATTGATGATGGCAGTAGTAGTAGTGATGATGGTAGTAGTAGTAGTAGTGATGATGGTAATAGTAGTAGTGATGCTGGTGGTAGTAGTTGTAGTAGTGATGCTGGTGGTAGTAATAGTGATGATGGTAGTAGTAGTAGTAGTAGTGATGCTGGTGGTAGTAGTAGTAGTAGTGATAATGGTAGTAGAAGTAGTAGTGATGCTGGTGGTAGTAGTGGTGATGATGGTAGTAGTAGTAGTAGTAGTAGTGATGCTGGTGGTAGTAGTGGTGATGATGGTAGAGATAGTAGTAGTGATGCTGGTGGTAGTAGTAGTAGTAGTGATGCTGGTGGTAGTAGTAGTAGTGATGATGGTAGTAGTAGTAGTTGTAGTAGTGATGCTGGTGGTAGTAGTAGTGATGATGGTAGTAGTAGTAGTAGTGATGCTGGTAGTAGTAGTGATGATGGTAGTAATAGTGATGATGGTAGTAGTAGTAGTGATGATGGTAGTAGGAGTAGTAGTGATGATGGTAGTAGTAGTAGTAGTAGTGATGATGGTAGTAATAGTAGTAGTGATGGTGGTAGTAGTAGTAGTAGTGATGATGGTAGTAGTAGTAGTGATGCTGGTAGTAGTAGGAGTGATGATGGTAGTAGTAGTACTGATGATGGTAGTAGTAGTAGTGATACTGGTGGTACTAGTAGTAGTGATGATGGTAGTAGTAGTAGTAGTAGTAGTAGTAGTAGTAGAGATGCTGGTGGTAGTAGAAGTGATGATGGTAGTAGTAGTAGTGATGATGGTGGTAGTAGTAGTAGTAGTGATGATGGTAGTAGTAGTAGTGATGCTGGTGGTAGTAGTAGTAGTGATAGTAGTAGTAGTAGTAGTGATGATGGTAGTTGTATTGATGATGGTAGTAGTAGTAGTAGTGATGATGGTAGTAGTAGTAGTGATGCTGGTAGTAGTAGTAGTAGTAGTGATGCTGGTGGTAGTAGTAGTAGTGATGATGGTAGTAGTAGTAGTAGTAGTGATGCTGGTAGTAGTAGTGATGATGGTAGTAATAGTGATGATGGTAGTAGTAGTGATGATGATGGTAGTAGTAGTGATGATGGTAGTAGTAGTAGTAGTGATGATGGTAGTAATAGTAGTAGTGATGATGGTAGTAGTAGTAGTAGTGATGATGGTAGTGGTAGTAGTAGTAGTGATGATGGTAGTAGTAGTACTGATGATGGTAGTAGTAGTAGTGATACTGGTGGTAGTAGTAGTGATGATGGTAGTAGTAGTAGTAGTAGTAGTAGTAGTGATGCTGGTGGTAGTAGAAGTGATGATGGTAGTAGTAGTAGTGATGATGGTGGTAGTAGTAGTAGTAGTGATGCTGGTAGTAGTAGTAGTAGTGAGGCTGGTGGTAGTAGTATTAGTGATGATGGTAGTAGTAGTAGTAGGGATGCTGGTAGTAGTAGTGATGATGGTAGTAATAGTGATGATGGTATTAGTAGTGATGATGATGGTAGTAGTAGTGATGATGGTGGTAGTAGTAGTGATGGTGGTAGTAGTAGTAGTAGTGATGATGGTAGTGGTAGTAGTAGTAGTGATGATGGTAGTAGTAGTAGTGATGCTGGTAGTAGTAGTAGTGATGATGATAGTAGTAGTAGTGATGCTGGTGGTAGTAGTAGTGATGATGGTAGTAGTAGTAGTGATGCTGGTGGTAGTAGTAGTGATGGTGGTAGTAATAGTAGTGATGATGGTGGTAGTAGTAGTAGTTGTAGTAGTAGTAGTAGTGATGCTGGTGGTAGTAGTAGTGATGATGGTAGTAGTAGTAGTGATGATGGTGGTAGTAGTAGTAGTAGTGATGATGGTAGTAGTAGTAGTGATGCTGGTGGTAGTAGTAGTAGTAGTGATAGTAGTAGTAGTAGTGATGATGGTCGTTGTATTGATGATGGTAGTAGTAGTAGTAGTGATGATGGTAGTAGTAGTAGTGATGCTGGTGGTAGTAGTAGTAGTAGTGATGGTAGTAGTAGTAGTAGTAGTAGTGATGGTAGTAGTAGTAGTGATGATGGTATTATTATTGATGATGATAGTAGTAGTAGTAGTAGTGATGATGGTAGTAGTAGTAGTAGTGATGATGGTAGTAATAGTAGTAGTGATGATGGTAGTACTAGTAGTAGTGATGATGGTAGTGGTAGTAGTAGTAGTGATGATGGTAGTAGTAGTACTGATGATGGTAGTAGTAGTAGTGATACTGGTGGTAGTAGTAGTGATGATGGTAGTAGTAGTAGTAGTAGTAGTAGTAGTGATGCTGGTGGTAGTAGAAGTGATGATGGTAGTAGTAGTAGTGATGATGGTGGTAGTAGTAGTAGTAGTGATGCTGGTAGTAGTAGTAGTAGTAGTGATGCTGGTGGTAGTAGTATTAGTGATGATGGTAGTAGTAGTAGTAGGGATGCTGGTAGTAGTAGTGATGATGGTAGTAATAGTGATGATGGTATTAGTAGTGATGATGATGGTAGTAGTAGTGATGATGGTGGTAGTAGTAGTGATGGTGGTAGTAGTAGTAGTAGTGATGATGGTAGTGGTAGTAGTAGTAGTGATGATGGTAGTAGTAGTAGTGATGCTGGTAGTAGTAGTAGTGATGATGATAGTAGTAGTAGTGATGCTGGTGGTAGTAGTAGTGATGATGGTAGTAGTAGTAGTGATGCTGGTGGTAGTAGTAGTGATGGTGGTAGTAATAGTAGTGATGATGGTGGTAGTAGTAGTAGTAGTAGTAGTAGTAGTAGTGATGCTGGTGGTAGTAGTAGTGATGATGGTAGTAGTAGTAGTGATGATGGTGGTAGTAGTAGTAGTAGTGATGATGGTAGTAGTAGTAGTGATGCTGGTGGTAGTAGTAGTAGTAGTGATAGTAGTAGTAGTAGTGATGATGGTCGTTGTATTGATGATGGTAGTAGTAGTAGTAGTGATGATGGTAGTAGTAGTAGTGATGCTGGTGGTAGTAGTAGTAGTAGTGATAGTAGTAGTAGTAGTGATGATGGTCGTTGTATTGATGATGGTAGTAGTAGTAGTAGTGATGATGGTAGTAGTAGTAGTGATGCTGGTGAAAGTAGTAGTAATGATGATGGTATTATTATTGATGATGGTAGTAGTAATGATCATGGTAGTAGTAGTAGTGATGCTGGTGGTAGTAGTAGTAGTGATGATGGTATTATTATTGATGATGGTAGTAGTAGTAGTAGTGATGACGGTAGTAGTAGTAGTGATGCTGGCGGTAGTAGTAGTGATGCTGGTGGTAGTAGTAGTGATGATGGTACTAGTCGTAGTAGTGATGATGGTAGTAGTAGTAGTAGTGATGATGGTAGTAGTAGTAGTGATGCTGGTGGTAGTAGTAGTAGTAGTGATTGTAGTAGTAGTAGTGATGATGGTATTATTATTGATGATGATAGTAGTAGTAGTAGTAGTAGTGATGATGGTAGTAGTAGTAGTGATGCTGGTGGTAGTAGTAGTGATGCTGGTAGTAGTAGTAGTGATGATGGTAGTAGTCGTAGTAGTGATGATGGTAGTAGTAGTAGTAGTGATGATGGTAGTAGTAGTAGTGATGCTGGTTGTAGTAGTAGTGATGCTGGTTGTAGTAGTAGTAGTAGTGATGGTAGTAGTAGTAGTGATGATGGTATTATTATTGATGATGATAGTAGTAGTAGTAGTAGTGATGCTGGTATGTGTATTGATGATGGTAGTAGTAGTAGTGATGATGGTAGTAGTAGTAGTGATGCTGGTGGTAGTAATAGTAGTGATGATGGTAGTAGTAGTAGTAGTGGTGATGGTAGTAGTAGTAGTGATGCTGGTGGTAGTAGTAGTAGTAGTGATAGTAGTAGTAGTAGTGATGATGGTAATTGTATTGATGATGGTAGTAGTAGTAGTAGTGATGATGGTAGTAGTAGTGATGATGGTAGTAGTAGTGATGCTGGTGGTAGTAGTAGTAGTAGTGATAGTAGTAGTAGTAGTGATGATGGTAGTTGTATTGATGATGGTAGTAGTAGTAGTAGTGATGATGGTAGTAGTAGTAGTGATGATGGTAGTAGTAGTAGTAGTGATGACGGTAGTAGTAGTAGTGATGCTGGTGGTAGTAGTAGTAGTAGTGGTGATGATGGTATTATTATTGATGATGATAGTAGTAGTAGTAGTGGTGATGGTAGTAGTAGTAGTAGTGGTAGTGGTGGTAGTTGTAATGAAGATGGTAGTGGTGGTAGTAGTAGAAGTAGTAGTAGTGGTAGTAGTTGTAGTTGTAGTGATGATGATGATGATGATGTTAGTTGTAGCACGAATTAAGTGGTGTTGGTAGTAGCAGTAATATTGGTAGTGGTAATAATAGCTAGTTGTGGTAATGGTAATAACAGTAATATTGGTAGTGGTAATAATAGCTAGTTGTGGTAATGGTAGTAGCAGTAATATTGGTCGTGGTAATAATAGCTAGTTGTGGTAATGGTAATAACAGTAATTTTGGTAGTAGTAATAATATCTAGTTGTGGTAATGGTAGTAGCAGTAATATTGGTAGTGGTAATAATAGCTAGTTGTGGTAATGGTAGTAGCAGTAATATTGGTAGTGGTAATAATAGCTAGTTGTGGTAATGGTAGTAGCAGTAATATTGGTTGTGGTAATAATAGCTAGTTGTGGTAATGGTAATAACAGTAATATTGGTAGTTGTAATAATAGCTAGTTGTGGTAATGGTAGTAGCAGTAATATTGGTAGTAGTAATGATAGCTAGTTGCGGTAATGGTAGAAGCAGTAATATTGGTAGTGGTAATGATAGCTAGTTGTGGTAATGGTAGTAGCAGTAATATTGGTAGTGGTAATGATAGCTAGTTATGGTAATGGTAATAACAGTACTATTGGTAGTAGTAATGATATCTAGTTGTGGTAATGGTAGTAGCAGTAATATTGGTAGTGGTAATAATAGCTAGTTGTGGTAATGGTAGTAGCAGTAATATTGGTAGTGGTAATAATAGCTAGTTGTGGTAATGGTAGTAGCATTAATATTGGTAGTTGTAATAATAGCTAGTTGTGGTAATGGTAGTAGCAGTAATATTGGTAGTGGTAATAATAGCTAGTTGTGGTAATGGTAATAACAGTAATATTGGTAGTGGTAATAATAGCTAGTTGTGGTAATGGTAGTAGCAGTAATATTGGTAGTGGTAATAATAGCTAGTTGTGGTAATGGTAATAACAGTAATTTTGGTAGTGGTAATAATAGCTAGTTGTGGTAATGGTAGTAGCAGTAATTTTGGTAGTGGTAATAATAGCTAGTTGTGGTAATGGTAGTAGCAGTAATATTGGTCAGTAGTAATGATAGCTAGTTGTTGTAAAGGTAATAGCAGTAATATTGGTTTTGTAGTAATGATAGCTAATTTGGGTAATTTTAATAGCAGTAATATCGGTAGATGTAGATTTGATAGCTAGTTGTGGTAATTGTTATAGCAGTAATATTGTTAGTCGTAATGATAGCTAGTTGTGGTAATGGTAGTAGTACTAATATTGGTTGTAGTAATGATAGCTAGTTGTGGTAATAGTAGTAGTACTAATATTGGTAGTAGCTTCGATAGCTAGTTGTGGTAATGGTAATAGCAGTAATATTGTTAGTAGTAATGATAGCTAGTTGTGGTAATGGTAATAGCAGTAATATAGGTAGTGGTAGCTTCGATAGCTAGTTGTGGTAATGTTAATTGTACTAATATTGGTAGTAGTAATGATAGCCAGGTATGGTAATGGTAATAGCAGTAATATAGGTAGTTGTAATGATAGCTAGGTATGGTAATAGTAATAGCAGTAATATTGGTAGTAGTAATGATAGCTAGTTGTGGTAATGGTAATAGCAGTAATATTGGTAGTAGTAATGATAGCTAGTTGTGGTAATGGTAGTAGTACTAATTTTGGTTGTAGTAATGATAGCTAGTTATGGTAATAGGAGTACTATTGGTAGTAGTAATGATAGCTAGGTATGGTAATGGTAATAACAGTAATATTGGTAGTAGTAATGATAGCTAGTTATGGTAATGGTAATAGTATTGGTAGTAGTAATGATAGCTAGTTGTGGTAATGGCAGCAGCAGGGATAGTTGTGGTAATGGTAGATAGTTGTGGTAGTGGTAGCTAGTTGTGGTAGCAGCAGGGATAGTTGTGGTAATGGTAGCAGCAGGGATAGTTGTGGTAGTGGTAGCAGCAGGGATCGTTTTGGTAATGGTAGCAGCATGGATAGTTGTGGTAATGGTAGCAGCAGGGATAGTTGTGGTAATGGTAGCAGCAGGGATAGCTGTGGTAATGGTAGCAGCATGGATAGTTGTGGTAGTGGTAGCAGCAGGGATCGTTTTGGTAATGGTAGCAGCAGGGATAGCTGTGGTAATGGTAGCAGCATGGATAGTTGTGGTAATGGTAGCAGCAGGGATAGTTGTGGTAATGGTAGCAGCAGGGGTAGTTGTGGTAATGGTAGCAGCAGGGGTAGTTGTGG
>NC_056439.1:50471358-50506358 GCF_018296145.1 Oncorhynchus tshawytscha | reverse complement strand
GAGTTGCAATAATGCTTCAGCAATTGTAAATTACACCAGGGGCGTTGGTAGACACAATGTAAGTAACCTAATGTACAGTGCCTTGCGAAAGTATTCGGCCCCCTTGAACTTTGCGACCTTTTGCCACTTTTCAGGCTTCAAACATAAAGATATAAAACTGTATTTTTTTGTGAAGAATCAACAACAAGTGGGACACAATCATGAAGTGGAACGACATTTACTGGATATTTAAAACTTTTTTAACAAATCAAAAACTGAAAAATTGGGCGTGCAAAATTATTCAGCCCCCTTAAGTTAATACTTTGTAGCGCCACCTTTTGCTGCGATTACAGCTGTAAGTCGCTTGGGATATGTCTCTATCAGTTTTGCACATCGAGAGACTGACATTTTTTCCCATTCCTCCTTGCAAAACAGCTCGAGCTCAGTGAGGTTGGATGGAGAGCATTTGTGAACAGCAGTTTTCAGTTCTTTCCACAGATTCTCGATTGGATTCAGGTCTGGACTTTGACTTGGCCATTCTAACACCTGGATATGTTTATTTTTGAACCATTCCATTGTAGATTTTGCTTCATGTTTTGGATCATTGTCTTGTTGGAAGACAAATCTCCGTCCCAATCTCAGGTCTTTTGCAGACTCCATCAGGTTTTCTTCCAGAATGGTCCTGTATTTGGCTCCATCCATCTTCCCATCAATTTTAACCATCTTCCCTGTCCCTGCTGAAGAAAAGCAGGCCCAAACCATGATGCTGCCACCACCATGTTTGACAGTGGGGATGATGTGTTCAGGGTGATGAGCTGTGTTGCTTTTACGCCAAACATAACGTTTTGCATTGTTGCCAAAAAGTTCAATTTTGGTTTCATCTGACCAGAGCACCTTCTTCCACATGTTTGGTGTGTCTCCCAGGTGGCTTGTGGCAAACTTTAAACGACACTTTTTATGGATATCTTTAAGAAATGGCTTTCTTCTTGCCACTCTTCCATAAAGGCCAGATTTGTGCAATATATGACTGATTGTTGTCCTATGGACAGAGTCTCCCACCTCAGCTGTAGATCTCTGCAGTTGATCCAGAGTGATCATGGGCCTCTTGGCTGCATCTCTGATCAGTCTTCTCCTTGTATGAGCTGAAAGTTTAGAGGGACGGTCAGGTCTTGGTAGATTTGCAGTGGTCTGATACTCCTTCCATTTCAATATTATCGCTTGCACAGTGGGACCTTGGGATGTTTAAAGCTTGGGAAATCTTTTTGTATCCAAATCCGGCTTTAAACTTCTTCACAACAGTATCTCGGACCTGCCTGGTGTGTTCCTTGTTCTTCATGATGCTCTCTGCGCTTTTAACGGACCTCTGAGACTATCACAGTGCAGGTGCATTTATACGGAGACTTGATTACACACAGGTGGATTGTATTTATCATCATTAGTCATTTAGGTCAACATTGGATCATTCAGAGATCCTCACTGAACTTCTGGAGAGAGTTTGCTGCACTGAAAGTAAAGGGGCTGAATAATTTTGCACGCCCAATTTTTCAGTTTTTGATTTGTTAAAAAAGTTTGAAATATCCAATAAATGTCGTTCCACTTCATGATTGTGTCCCAGTTTTATATCTTTATGTTTGAGGCCTGAAATGTGGCAAAAGGTCGCAAAGTTCAAGGGGGCCGAATACTTTCGCAAGGCACTATGTCCCTCGAACTGACCTGAATGTATCTGCTTATCCTACAGCTATTGTATACAGTCCACTATGTTCAGCTCACCCTGCACTAACATAAATAACATGAGAATATCTACTTCTGCTAAACTTCCCAGTAGAGCAATGACAGCAAGGAAGCATCACAGAAAAGTGCTCAAAACTGCCCACATTAAGATATGTAGCTTTAAGAAACAAGGTTAATGAAATTCATAATTTACTAGTAACAGATGACATTCATATTCTGACTATCTCTGGATCTCACTTAGATAAAAATACACTTTGATGATACAGTGGTAGCAGTACAAGGTAATAACATTTACATAAAAGATTGAAAGACCAACAGTTGCTGTTTATATTCAGAACCACATTCCTGTAAAGCTTAGAGAGGATCTAATGTTAAATACTGCAGAAGTAATATGGCTACAGGTTCATCTGCCTCACCTAAAAACCCATTCTGGTGGGAAGCTGCTATAGACCACCAAGTGCTAACAGTCAGTATCTGGATAATGTTAAATACTGTTGAAGTAATATGGCTACAGGTTGATCTGCCTCACCTAAAGCCCATTCTGGTGGGAAGCTGCTATAGACCACCAAGTGCTAACAGTCAGTATCTGGATAACGTGTGTGAAATGTTTGATAATGTATGTGATATCAACAGAGAGGTATATTTTCTGGGTGATTTAAGAAAAAGCTTCAAACTGTCACCAGTGCCTGCATCCTGGTTCAGGTTATCAGTCAACCTACCAGGGTATTTACAAACATCACAGGAATGAAATCATCAACCCATATGGATCACATCCTGACTTAAGATGTACAAGACATTAAAACAAGCCTTCAGTTCACACAGAAGGATGTGGATGTATTGAAGACCACACAGGATACACTCCCCAGAAACTGTTCCTCTATACGGAATGAACTCACCACCATCAGGGAGGGCCTCCAGCACATGTCTGGGAAGGCAGAATGAAATCACCACAGTCAGGGAGGGTCTCCAGAACACATCTGGGAAGGCAGAATGACATCACCACAGTCAGAGAGGGCCTCCAGAACACATCTGGGAAGGCAGAATGAAATCACCACAGTCAGGGAGGGCCTCCAGAACATGTCTGAGAAGGCAGAATTACATCACCACAGTCAGGGAGGGCCTCCAGCACATGTCTGAGAAGGCTGATTACCTGGATGGACAATCAAGGAGTAATAATCTTCTAATAGATGGTTTCCAGTAGAGCCAAAGTGAGACACGGGCTGAATCAGAGGACAAAGTTTGACACTTTTTTTTCTGAGGAGCTACAACTGGATCAACAGCTCACTGGTCTGGGAATCCAGGGGGCACTGGTGGTGCCAATGGTGGTGCCAATGGAATCAGACCCAGGCCAATTGTAGTGAAATTCCTTAGGTTCAAGGACAAGCTTGAAGTCCTTGAAAAAGGCAAATGCCTTAAATGGTCTTCATCAATGAGGATTTCTCAGATGATCCGTCAGAGAAGAAAGGAACTAATACCAGCTATGAAGGCTGCAAGAGAACGAGGTGACATTACCAGCTATGAAGGCTGCAAGAGAACGAGGTGACATTACCAGCTATGAAGGCTACAAGAGAACGAGGTGACATTACCAGCTATGAAGGCTGCAAGAGAACGAGGTGACATTACCAGCTATGAAGGCTACAAGAGAATGAGGTGACATTACCAGCTATGAAGGCTACAAGAGAATGAGGTGACATTATCAGATATGAAGGCTGCAAGAGAACGAGGTGACATTACCAGCTATGAAGGCTGCAAGAGAACGAGGTGACATTACCAGCTATGAAGGCTACAAGAGAACGAGGTGACATTACCAGCTATGAAGGCTGCAAGAGAACGAGGTGACATTACCAGCTATGAAGGCTACAAGAGAATGAGGTGACATTATCAGCTATGAAGGCTGCAAGAGAAGGAGGTGACATTATCAGATATGAAGGCTGCAAGAGAAGGAGGTGACATTATCAGATATGAAGGCTGCAAGAGAACGAGGTGACATAGAATATCTGAGGTATGATAAACTGCTTGTTCACCCTGCCCTCCCAAGGGGTTATAAGGAACGACAGACACAAGTAATTCTAGCCACACACACACACACACACACACACACACACACACACACACACACACACACACACACACACACACACACACACACACACACACACACACACACACACACACTCTCTCTCAGATTCCAACTGCTGATTGATGTTTGGACGTATACATTCTGTAAATCTACTAATCTGTTCATTGCTCACTTGAGAGTATGCAGTTTAAGGGACAAAATGCATGAAATACTCTGTCTAGTGCAGTGGAACAATATTCACGTATTGGCAATATCAGAGACTCACTTGGACTGTTCTTTTGAGGATGCTGAGATCTCTATATATGGATATAATTTGTTCAAGAGGGACAGAAATAGATATGGGGGCTGTAGTTGAAGTTTACATCCAGAATCATGTTCCAGCAAAACAACGTGTGCCTTAATATCAAACTTGCCATCTGCAAATATGAATAAAATTGTTAAATTACGAGCATAGTTGGTTTAGCCACAGAAAAAGAGGCAAACTTCCCGCTAGCCATGATTGGCTGAGATAATGAGTGGGGCTGGACATGCAGAGAGATGAGTTTGGATTGGTCTGCCATATAGCAGGCATCTGTCTATTGGAGCTAGTCAGTATGTTTAGGTAATCGTGTCTAACGCGGCTTTAAAATAAAAGTGTGTCGCGTAGTGAAACTGCATAATGTCACGTTAAAGTGTACTGTTAGCTAGCTAACGCTAGCTGGCTGGGTCGCTAGCTAAAGTTATGTGTATAATATTGTTCTTCGTATCTCAGACACATTTGCTTGACTAGTTATAGCCAAACAACCTGGTTGGTTAGCTACCTGCAGATTCATGCAGGGTAGTAAGGTCATGAGTTGTGATTGTGGTCCATTGTTTAGCTAGCTAGCTACATGTCTTAACAACAGACTCCACTCTAAGTTTGACAAAGTATTTTAATTTTAAGTTAAAGTATACTGTTAGCTAACTAGCGTTAGCTAGCTGGCTCGCTAACTAACATTACGTCATGCATTGGGATTCATCGTTTACCTATCTAGCTATCTAGCTACATTTCTTAACAAAAGACTCTCGTCTTAGTGTGCCAGGGCACAGAATATCTGATGTATTTTTTAATAATCAACACCTGTTGAATATGCGATATGTGTCAGTAAACGTTGGCAACAAAGCATAATTCAATTGTTGCCAGCCGCACCGTTGCAGTCACCAATGCTCTGGATAACATAAAAAAAGCCTAACCAGCTCTGCTAGGGGGAGTAAAATGGCCAGAGTGGGATTCTCTCATTATGTGTCTGGAAGTAGCTAGCCAATGTTAGCCAGTTAGCTTGGGTGCTTGACTGTAGTTGTGAGGTCAGAGCTTTCGGAACAACCCTACCTATTGGCCATAGCGTTCCGTGTGCGCTCTGAACGCGTAGCCACAGATGGAGCGATAGGGTGAGTAATGTTCAGTGAGCTGTTCTCTCTCTCTTAGATGTCTGGAAGTAGCTGGCATGTTAGTACAGAACGGTTGGATCAACCCTTAAAGAGATGGGTGGGGATAAGGCTTAAGAGGGTGTGAACAATGCTGAATAGGTGTAGACAGAGAAGGGCTCTCCAATAGTAGTACCAAAACATTGAAAGACGGTTTTCTCAAAAGTGAGTTTACAAGTTGATCAACTTTCAAATAATTACTTTCCCATTGTTTCCTCAAATGGCGTGTGTGATATACCATGTTGTAGCTCCGAGTCTCTACTTTTATCCAATGTAAAAAAAAAACTGAAATTAAAATGTTGCTATATAAGACCGAATCCAGGTGGTGAGTCACAAATATCTTAATGTAATTTGCTAAATGTTCGATAAGGTATCTGATGATGATCTGATGATCTGATGATCTGATGATATCTGATCTGATGATATCTGATCTGATGATATCTGATTTTATCTGATGAAAATAGGGAAATATATTTTTTGGGAGATATGAATATTGATTATTTTTTAACCTCAACTGTCCAATGAGAAAGAAACGTTGTTGCCGATGTATGTAACCTGACCCAAGATGAGACATCACCAACCAGAACGTTCACTAATAGGTCTGGTATTACATCATCGACTTGTATGGATCACATTTTTACCAACATGGCTGAACATTGTTCTAAAGCTGTATCAGTGGCACTAGGTTGTAGTGATCATAAATTGGTTGCACTCACTAGGAAAACTAAAATACCAAAGGCTGGCCCTAAGATAATCTACCCAAGGTCCTACAGAGGGTTCAACCAGGACTCACTCACTAGGAAAACTAAAATACCAAAGGCTGGCCTTAAGGTAATCTACCGCAGGTCCTACAGAGGGTTCAACCAGGACTCACTCACTAGGAAAACTAAAATACCAAAGGCTGGTCCTAAAATAATCTACCCAAAGTCCTACAGAGGGTTCAATCAGGACTCAATTGTGGTTGAGATTAAGAATGTGCCAATGGTAAGAAGTGTGCAGCCCGTGGATTGATGATAAACGGAGAAATGTTGTGATTCAATGTTATAATGCCAAAAAAGCAGCAGATAAATCTGGCACTCTGTTTGATAAGCAAAGTTATTGTAAATAAAGACATCTTGTGACCAAGCTGAACAAAGGAACAATGAAGGGATTCTATCAGCACAACATTGATGAAGTGAAGGGTGATGGGGAAAAAACTGGAGAACGTTGAACACTATTATGGGTAGGAATTCAAACATGTCCGTCTCTTTGGTTGAATCAGAGGGTATATTTATTACAAAACCACATGACATAGCAAACTACTTCAATTAATATGTTACAGGCAAAGTGGACAAGTTGAGTGTCACGTATACTCCCTCTCCAGCCTCTAGGTCATCAGGCTGCTGATTATCCCGCACACCTGTCACCATTGTCTCGCTCACCTGCGCCTCACGACACTCACCTGGACTCCATCACCTCCTTGATTACCTTCCCTTCATCTGTCACTCCCATTGGTTCTTTCCTCAGGTGTTATTGACTCTGTTTTCAATGTCGGTGCCTTGTTTTTGTTTCGTGTTTATTGTTTTATTTATTAAAACACTCACTCCCTGATCTTGCATCCTGACTCTCAGCGCACTCGTTACATTGAGGAATGCTATGATTCCAAATGATGTCTCCAAGTCGTATACCCTCGTAAAATATTGTATCATGAAGGAGAGGCAATGCATGTTTTAATTTCATCAAGTAGAACGGGAAGAGGTAGAAAGGAGGCTGTTGTCTCTTTCGGATGACACGTCACCTGGTACAGATACTCTTGACGCCAAATTGCTTAGAGTTACAGCTAACAAAATATCTACCCCAATCTCTCATATTTTTACAAGTGCTTGATGTATGGGGTGTGCCCAGAATTCTGGAAGGAGTCAAAGGTTATTCCTCTACCTAAGGATAAAAAAATCTGCATTCACAGGTCCTGTTTGTTGTCCTATAAATCCTGTTTGGGCTAGGGCAGAATACTGCCCCCTTTGGATGAATTGCGTGCCCATAGTAAACTGAAAAAAATCTGTCCAAAATTGCTATTATATGCATATAATAATAATTATTGGATAGAAAACACTCTAAAGCTTCTAAAACCGTTTGAATTATGTCTGTAAGTATAGCAGAACTCACAGGGCAGGCAATCTCCCAAACTATTTTTGGCAGCCTGAAACTTGGGGCAACTTTGACGTCATCGCCCCCACCCTTCCCAACCAGCTATGGTTCTGGAGACACTTTCTATGTCTTCCACTAGATGTCCTCATTCAGGACAGCGTTTAATTGTGCAAATCCCGAGTTTTGACCCTTTGGTAGGCAAAAGACTGAGTGTCGCGAGAAAATACAAGGTCACGAGAGCGCGCTTTTTGGAGAGACGTTCCTTTGTTCCAGAATGCCTGAGAAGAAGCAAGAATGTCCGATAGATTAGATAATTGTTTTGTATGTTTAGAACATCCTAAAGCTTGATTCTGCACTTAGTTTGACCAGTTTAGTCGACATATAATATGTAATTTTGAAGTTTTGATGCGCAACTGTCCGGGACCAGGAGTAATTTTGGGTGCATTTCAGCTGAAACTGCTAGCAGATGCTACTATAAGAACACACGAAGTGAAACAAAACAATGTATTGTGTAAGTATGACTCCTTCCACTACATTCTGATCGAAGACCATCAAAGGTAAGGGAATATTTATGTTGTAATTTTGTATTTCTGTTGACTCCAACATAGCGTAGAAATATTGCTTACGTCTGAGCGCCGTCTCAGATTATTTCATAGTGAACTAATTGTGTAACGTTAAAAATAAATGTGGCACAGCGGTTGCATTAAGAAGCAGTGTATCTTTCTAACTATATGTAGAACATGTATATTTAGTCAAAGTTTATGATGTTTATTTCTTTTATCTGGCAGTGCTATCTATAATTTCTCCGGACATTTTTGAGAATTTTCTGATCTGAACATGGCGTCAATGTAAACAGAGATTTATGGATATAAATTGCATATTATCTAAAAAAACATAAATGTACTGTGTAACATGTCCTATTACTGTCATCTGATGAAGATTTTCAAAAGGTTAGTGAATTATTTTTCTTTTAATCCTGCGTTTGTGATTGCATCTTTTGTTCGACAAAATGGCTGTATATCGTCCGTGTCTTTGGTGGTGGTTTGACATAAATATGTGCTATGTTTTCGCCGTAAAACATTTTAGAAATCTGACACGCTGGCTAGATGAACAAGGTGTTTATCTTTCATTTGAGGTATTGGACTTGTTAATGTGTGGAGGTTAAATATTTCTAAGAATATTTTTGCATTCTGTGCGCCACTGTTTCAGTTGAGTGGGGGGGTATGGTACCCCTAGGGGAACCTGTACCGTTAACAAGTTCCTATAAGCTTGCTGTCTGTGTTAAATCAAATATTGGGAAAAACAAATCAAGGATTATTTCTCATGTAATGGCCTGATAACGGGTTTACAGCATGCATACAAAGAAGGGCATTCTACGAGAACGGCCTTAGCACAAATGACAGATGATTGGTTAAAGAGTATGGGTGACAGGAAGTTTTGATGTAATTGATCATGAACTGTTACTAGGTAAACTCAAATGTTATGGTTTTAATTTTGCAGCTCTGTCCTGGATGGAAAGCTATCTATCCAGGAGAAGGCAAAAAGTGTTCTTTAATGGTAGCTTTTCAAGCAGTAAAGATATACGTTGTGGTGTTCCTCAAGGAAGTTGCCTAGGCCCACTTCTCTTCTCTATCTTTACTAATGATTTACCTTCAGTAATGAACAAAGCAAGAGTGGTCATGTATGCTGATGACTCTACAATATATAGCACAGCATCAGAATGTAATGAGCTAACAGATGTACTGAGCAGTGAACTAAGAATGGTATCTGAGTGGGTTGATGTGAAGAAATTGGTGTTGAACATTTCTAAAATGAAATGTATTGTATTTGGTTCAAGATATATGCTTGCTGATGATCCCCAGTTGAATTTGTCCATGAATAGAACGCATATAGAGCAAGTGAAGAAGGAAAAAAACGACTAGGCGTCATGTTGGATGTGGTCATGGTCAGAACACATAGATAATATTTTGGGATGGGTAAGGGTATTGCTGTTACAAGAACATGTTCAGAGCATGTAACATCTAGCACACTGAATCAGGTGATTCAATCCCTGGTCCTGTCACACTTCAAATCAAATCAAATGAAATTGTATTGGTCACATACGCATAGTTAGCAGATGTTAATACGAATGTAGCGAAATGCTTGTGCTTCTAGTTCCGACAATGCAGTAATAACCAACGAGTAATCTAACCTAATAATTCCAAAACTACTACCTTATACACACAAGTGTAAAGGGATAAAGAATATGTACATAAAGATATATGAATGAGTGATGGTACAGAATGTCATAAGCAAGATGCAGTAGATGGTATCGAGTACAGCATATACATATGAGATGAGTAATGTAGGGTATGTAAACAAAGTGGCATAGTTTAAAGTGGCTACTGATACATGTATTACATAAAGATGCAGTAGATGGTATAGAGTACAGTATATACATATACAGATGAGATGAGTAATGTAGGGTATGTAAACATTATATTAAGTAGCATTGTTTAAAGTGGCTAGTGATATATTTTTTACATCAATTTCCATCAATTTCCATTAGTAAAGTGGCTGGAGTTGAGTCAGTGTGTTGGCAGCAGCCACTCAATGTTAGTGGTGGCTGTTTAACAGTCTGATGGCCTTGAGATGGAAGCTGTTTTTCAGTCTCTCGGTCCTTGCTTTGATGCACCTGTACTGAACTCGCCTTCTGGATGATAGCGGGGTGAACAGGCAGTGGCTCGGGTGGTTGTTGTTCTTGATGATCTTTATGGCCTTCCTGTGACATCGGGCAGTGTAGGTGTCCTGGAGGGCAGGTAGTTTGCCCCCGGTGATGCGTTGTGCAGACCTCCCTACCCTCTTCAGCCTCCTGAGGTTCTCTCCTGAAGACGCTGTTGCGCCTTCTTCACGACGCTGTCTGTGTGGGTGGACCAATTCAGTTTGTCCGTGATGTGTACGCTGAGGAACTTAAAACTTACTACCCTCTCCACTGCTGTCCCATCGATGTGGATGGGGGGTGCTCCCTCTGCTGTTTCCTGAAGTCCACAATCATCTCCTTTGTTTTGTTGACGTTGAGTGTGAGGTTATAATCCTGACACCACACTCTGAGGGAACTCAGCTACTCCCTGTAGGCCGACTCGTTGTTGTTGGTAATCAAGCATACCACTGTAGTGTCGTCCGCAAACTTGATGATTGACTTGGAGACGTGCATGGCCACACAGTCGTGGGTGAACAGGGACTACAGGAGAGGGCTCAGAATGCACCCTTGTGGGGCCCCAGTGTTGAGGATCAGCGGGGTGGAGATGTTGTTACCTACCCTCACCACCTGGGGGTGGCCCGTCAGGAAGTCCAGTACCCAGTTGCACAGGGCGGGGTCGAGACCCAGGGTCTCGAGCTTGATGACGAGTTTGGAGGGTACTATGGTGTTAAATGCTGAGCTGTAGTCGATGAACAGCATTCTCACATAGGTATTCCTCTTGTCCAGATGGGTTAGGGCATTGTGCGGTGTGGTTGCGATTGCGTCGTCTGTGGACCTATTTGGGCGGTTAGCAAATTGGAGTGGGTCTAGGGTGTCAGGTAGGGTGGAGGTGATATGGTCCTTCACTAGTCTCTCAAAGCACTTCATGATGACGGAAGTGAGTCCTACGGGGCGGTAGTTGTTTAGCTCAGTTAACTTAGCTTTCTTGGGAACAGGGACAATGGTGGCCCTCTTGAAGCATGTGGGAACAGCAGACTGGGATAAGGGTTGATTGAATATGTCCGTAAACACACCAGCCAGCTGGTCTGCGCATGCTCTGAGGATGAGGCTGGGGATGCCGTCTGGGCTTGCAGCCTTGCGAGGGTTAACACGTTTCAATGTTTTAGTCACGTCGACTGCAGTGAAGGAGAGTCCGCAGGTTTTGGTAGCGGGCCGTGTCAGTGGCACTGTATTGTCCTCAAAGCGGGCAAAAAAGTGATTTAGTCTGTCTGGGAGCAAGGCATCCTGGTCCGCGACAGGGCTGGTACTTAGAGTACTGTCCAGTTATATGGTCAATCCCTGGTCCTATTACACCTTGAGTACTGTCCAGTTATATGGTCAATCCCTGGTCCTATCACACTTAGAGTACTGTCCAGTTATATGGTCAATCCCTGGTCCTATCACACTTAGAGTACTGTCCAGTTATATGGTCAATCCCTGGTCCTATCACACTTAGAGTACTGTCCAGTTATATGGTCAATCCCTGGTCCTATAACACCTAGAGTACTGTCCCTGGTCCTATAACACCTAGAGTACTCTCTGGTTATATGGTCATCTGCAGCAATGAAAGATATAAAAAAGCTCAATCGTTCATTCAGATTAGCTTTGTGTGTGTTTGTGCTCTATCCGTATAAATATTATCCAAATGCGTCAGAATCTCTCACGGCTTCATGTTAAAAACAAATTACTATCCAGTCTTCTGATTTTCTTTAGGAATGTTGTATTTTTAAGGCCATTAAGTCTGGCTGCACAACCGATTGGCAAAATGCACTGCAAATTGAGAAATCGTGTGATTATACTGAATAAAAAGAAGAAACTACACTATGAAACAAAGATAAAAGACTTAAAGAATGATAGTAAAAAGCCTTGGAGAACCTTCAATGAAATTTTGGGAAAAAAGCTAACTCAACTCCATCATTCATTGAATCAGATGGCTCATTCATTATAAAATATTTTATATCTACTTTAATACATTTTTAATTGGCAAGATGAGCTAATTTAGGCAACAAACGCTGACACTACACATCCAAGTATATCTCACCAAATGTTTAAAGACAATAATTGTGATTTTGAATTCTGTAAAGTGAGTGTAGAAGAGGTGAAACTATTATTGTTGTCTATCAACAACAAGCCACTTGGGTCTGACAACTTGGATGGAAAATTACTGAGCATGATAGTGGATGCTATTGCCACTCCTATTTTCCATATCTTCAATTTAAGTCTACTAGAAAGTGTGTGCCCTCAGGCCTGGAGGGAATCTAAAATATTTCCCCTACCTAAGAATAGTAAAGACCCCTTTACTGGCTCAAATAGCCGACCAATCAGCCTGTTACCAACCCTTAGTAAAGTTTGGAAAACATTGTGTTTGACCAGATACAATGCTACTTACATTAAACAAATTGACAACAGACTTTCAGCATGCTTATATGGAAGGACATTCAACAAGCACAGCATTGACAGAAATGACTGATGATTGGCTGAGAGAAATTGAAGATTACAAGGGCTGTTTTGTTAGGCTTCAGTGCTGCTTTTGATGTTATCGATGAACAGTAAACATTGACAAAAGTTCCAAAGGAATAGGGACATTTCAAACGTCATATTATGGCTATGTGCAAATAGTTAAAGTACAAAAGGGAAAATAAATAAACATAAATATATATTTAAAATCGTGTTTTTTCTTCACTGGTTACACTTTTCATGTGGCAACAGGTCACGAATCTTGCTGCTGTGATGGCACACTGTGGTATTTCACCCAAAATATATGTAAGTTTATCCAAATTGGATTTGTTTACAAAATCTTTGTGGGTATGTGTACTCTCTCTGTGTCTGTCTCTGGGGAGGGGAGAGGGTAGCAGCCTAGCTGACATAGAGAGGTCCTAGTTGGAGTACACTGCCAAGAGAGTGGGTGTCCAGCCTTTCAGACGTCCAGCACTGAACTGACTGCTCTCTCACAGCCAAGGTTACAACGCAGTAAGACACACATAAGGGTTTAAAAAACACATATTTCAGCTTGAAACACACACGCGCGTTAGCGTGCACACACAAACACACAGTTCAGAAAACCATGGTGTATGTTTGTTGAGGTGTCTTCCAGTTGAATAGGGAGTAATGAGCTTGTAGTGGAAGTGATTCTTTCCCTCTCATCCCTTTATCCTCTACTGTCTCTCTTCTCTCAGGACTCAGGTGTGGACCACATGACACCGGAGACTCACAGTCTCCCCCCCACCTCTTCTTTCTCTTTCCTCATACAACCTCCTCTCCTCTCCTCTCCTCTCCCTCTCCTCTCCTCTCCTCTCCTCTCCTCTCCTCTCCTCTCCTCTCCTCTCCTCTCCTCTCCTCTCCTCTCCTCTCCTCTCCTCTCCTCTCCTCTCCTTGAAAGAAATTGATAAGAAGAGGACTGTGGGAGCTATACTGTTAGATTTCAGAGCAGCCACTGATAGTATTGACCATAACCTATTGTTGCTTTTCAACCTCTGCCATATTGTGGATTCAGAGCAATCCATCTAATATAACACACATGGTTTTCTTTAATGGAAGCTTCTCTAACGTTAAACATGTAAAGTGTGGTGTACCGCAGGGCAGCTCTCTTGGCCCTCTACTCTTTTTACTAATGATCTGGCACTGGCATTAATCTACCCATCGTGTCCGATTTCAAAAATGCTTTACAGCGAAAGCACAACATATGATTATGTTAGATCACCGCCGAGTCAAAAAAACACACAGCCATTTGTCCAGCCAAAGATAGGAGTCACAAAAAAGCAGAAATATAGATCAAATTAATCACTAACCTTTGATGATCTTCATCAGATGACATTCATAGGACATCATGTTACACAATACATGTATGTTTTGGTCGATAATGTGCATATTTATATCCAAAAATCTCAGTTTACATTGCCGCGTTACGTGCAGTAATGTTTTGATTCCAAAACATCCAGTGATTTTTTAAAAATACTCACAATAAACATTGATAAAAGATACAAGTATTACACATGGAACTTTAGATAGACTGCTCCGTAATGCAACCGCTGTGTGTTACGGTTTTCTTCTGTCGAAAGAGAGTCGGACCAAAATGCAGCGTGGTTAGTTCGATACATGTTTAATAGACGAATAAACACGATAAATACAAAAAACAATAAACGTACGTGAAAACCGAAACAGCCTAAACTGGTGCAATAACACAGAGACAGGAACAATCACCCACAAACACACAGTGAAACCCGGGCTACCTAAATATGGTTCCCAATCAGAGACAACGATAATCACCTGACTCTGATTGAGAACTGCATCAGGCAGCCATAGACTTTCCTAGACAACCCTACTCAACCACAATCCCAATACCTACTAAAACCCCAATACAAAAACACACCACAAAATAAACCCATGTCACACCCTGGCCTGACCAAATAAATAAAGAAAACACAAAATACTAAGACCAAGGCGTGACACTGTGTCAGATTTCAATCAAACTTTACGGAAAAAGCATAATCTGAGAACGGCACTCAGAACCCAATCCAGCCAGAGAAATATCCGCCATTTTGGAGTCAACAGAAGTTAGAAATAACACTATAAATATTCACTTACCTTTGATGACCTTCATCAGAGGGCACTCCCAGGAATCCCAGTTCGACAATAAATGACTGATTTATTCCATAAATTTCCATAAAGTCCATAATTTATGTCCAAATAGCCACTTGTTGTTAGCCTGTTCAGCCCAGTAATCGATCTTCATGAGGCGCAGGCACTTCGTCCAGACAAAAACTAAAAAAGTTCCGTTACAGGTCGTAGAAACAAGTCAAATGATGTATGGAATCAATCTTTAGGATGTTTTTAACATAAAACATCAATAATGTTCCAACCGGAGAATTCCTGTCTGAAGAAAAGCTGGAACAAGAGCTAACTCTGTCGGGAGCGCGCGTCACGAGCCTGAGCCACTCTGCCAGACCACTGACTCAAACAGGTCTCACGTTTCTAAAGACGGTTGACATCTAGTGGAAGCCGTAGGAAGTGCAACTTGACTCCATAGACACTGTATTCGGTAGGCCAAGCTTTGAAAAACTACAAACCTCAGATTTCCCACTTCCTGGTTAGATTTTTCTCAGGTTTTCGCCTGCCATATGAGTTCTGTTTTACTCACAGACATCATTCAAACAGTTTTAGAAACTTCAGAGTGTTTTCCATCTAATACTAATAATAACATGCATATATTAGCACCTGGGACTGAGTAGGAGGCAGTTCACTCTGGGCACGCTATTCATCCAAAAGTGAAAATGCTGCCCCCTATCCCAAAAAAGTTAAACAAAGTCTGCACTGTGATAATGATTCAATCCTTCACATCCCTTCCCCTTTGGCTTGATCTAAAGATACTTAGTAACCCATGCATAGATTTTACTTATGGATGGCCAAAGGAATCAAACCCACAACCTTGATGTTGCAAGTGCCGTGTTCTACCAACTGAACCATCCAATACCTTTATCTCCCAGAGTCACTCATCACTTCTGACCATGTTTCCAGTGCTGTCTTGCCTCGTATGGATGTGTGCAGCGAACCACCATGTGAGCGAACCTAAAATATATTTTGACAACATTCTAACGTCGCCGAGACCTCGGGACCCCTAGTGAAACACTCTTGGTCATCATGACCTCTCATCAATATGCAGACCAAAACACACTTCAATAAAAAACAATAACACTTACAGTCACGCACATGCACACACACACAAACAGGTCCATGGGGAATGAGGTACTTGAAGATGCAAATGCGTGCAATATTAAAGCTGACCCCCCTAACCCCCCCCCACACACACACACACACACACACATATATATACAGAGGGCAGGTCCATGGGGAATGAGGTACTTGAAGATGTGAATGCTTAATGAGGGAGAAAATCTATCGTCCCTTTGGGGGACCACTTTTACACACAAGGGAACTATCACAACATATTGTATTTATATTAAACACACACACACATTTCAACACTCTCTTTGGATCCACAATTAACAATTCAGAGAAGTGGTTTTCAAACATCTCTTCAGGGACACCCAGAATATTTTACAATTTTGTTGTAGCCCTGAACTAGTTCACTGATCCACCTGGTCAAAAGGTAATTAGTTGACAAAGCTGCATCAGGTGTGATAACTCAGGAATAGTTCAAATACATGAAACGTTTGAAAACCACGGACGACCAAAAAGAGGTCGTGCAGTTGCTTGCTAGTGAGTCCTCTAACAACCAAGATCTGTGATTGTTATTCTAAACAGGACAACAAAACTCTTGTCTTCTACAGAGAGACAGACAGACTGCACTGATCCTGAGCATTATTCTTGCTTTGGTAATCCCACAACACTAACACACATGCCCACCTGCACACACTCCCACCCAACCGCCCTGCACAGACACATCCAAGTACTTGATCTCTGTTTAGGTTTATGTTTAACGTGGAGACCAATGTATGAACAGCACTCTAACAACACACAGATGATCAGATCAACACTCAGTTACACACACACACACACACACACACACACACACACACACACACACACACACACACACACACACACACAGTGAAACGGGCTATGTGAAGAGAGCACTCACAAAGGATTAACTTCCTTTTCTGCATGTGGCGGCTACATGAAAACAATAGATGATTCAAATCAAATCAAGATGTGTTGGTCGGGTACATAGATTTTCAGTTGTTATCGCAGGTGCAGTGAAATGCTTGTGTTTGTAGCTCCAACAGTAATACCTAGCAATGTGCTTGTGTTTCTAGCTCCAACAGTAATACCTAGCAATATGCTTGTGCTTTAGCTCCAACAGTAATACCCAGCAATATGCTTGTGTTTGTAGCTACAACAGTAATACCTAGCAATATGCTTGTGTTTCTAGCTCCAACAGTAATACCTAGCAATATGCTTGTGTTTCTAGCTCCAACAGTAATACCCAGCAATATGCTTGTGTTTGTAGCTCCAACAGTAATACCTAGCAATATGCTTGTGTTTCTAGCTCCAACAGTAATACCTAGCAATATGCTTGTGTTTCTAGCTCCAACAGTAATACCTAGCAATATGCTTGTGCTTTAGCTCCAACAGTAATACCCAGCAATATGCTTGTGTTTTAGCTCCAACAGTAATACCTAGCAATATGCTTGTGTTGTAGCTCCAACAGTAATACCCAGCAATATGCTGGTGCTTTAGCTCCAACAGTAAAGAAGGAGGACCTGTCTCCTGCTCCACCAGCTCCTCCCCTCTGTCCTGTCTCCTCCTCCACCAGGCGGCATGCTCCTCCCCTCTGTCCTGTCTCCTCTTCCACCAGGCGGCATGCTCCTCCCCTCTGTCCTGTCTCCTCCTCCACCAGGTGGCATGCTCCTCCCCTCTGTCCTGTCTCCTCCTCCACCAGGCGGCATGCCCCTCCCCTCTGTCCTGTCTCCTCCTCCACCAGGCAGCATGCTCCTCCCCTCCGTCCTGTCTCCTCCTCCACCAGGCGGCCTGCTCCTCCCCTCTGTCCTCTCCTCCTCCACCAGGCAGCATGCTCCTCCCCTCTGTCCTGTCTCCTCCTCCATCAGGCGGCATGCTCCTCCCCTCTGTCCTGTGTGGTGTTTATCTCTCCAGATAGAGGACAACGGAGGGACTGAGAGAGAAGGGACTTTCAATGTAAATAGCTATTAATTTTTATAGAAATATACAGTGTCTTGATTGAAAGAAGAGAGAAGAGAATATATGTTCTATATCTATGAGGGGAACAGACTGAGGATGAGAATATAGGAAGTCAGTGCAGCTATTGAAAAAGAGAGAGGGAAAAAGAGAGAATGAGAGATATAAATGAGTGATAAATGGAAAGAGATGGATAGAACAAAAAATATAATATAAATAAAATGAATGAGAGATAGAACAATGGAATGGAAAGAGAGTAGATAAGAGAGAAATAGAGCGACAGTGAGGATGGAGAGAATGAACAGGTGACTCACAGAGAGATCATGGTTCATACCCCCACCTACTGGTCAGACCTGAGAACTACACCCAATCTGTCTGAGGCCAGAGGCATTGGTAAGAAACTCACACATTTCCTTGACTGTTTAATATTGTCACCGGAGGATTTCCCGTGGCCTCATTTATAACCTTTTATAAAAAGCAATTTTTCTTGAGCCATTTCTGAAAAATATACCCATGTCATTTTTGTTGTTGTTGAGAATACGTAGGCCTGCTCACGTTTTTCCCATTATGAATCAGACCTATCATTAAAACAAATTGTCGTTAAAACAAACCCCAGCCTGGAAAAAAAACAACATTCACCTTTAATGCACTGACAACAGTCATTAGTTCTCGCTAACTACAATTTTGTTGTTGTTGTGGTAACCCATTTCCCTTGGACCATTGCAGTACCCCACTTAAAACATGTCAGTGTTCCATATTTAAGGTAATAAAGTGAAATCATATGGTTGGTTATTTTTTGGAAGTTGTAAAACTTGACTGTTTTGTGTTTAATGAACTATTTTTTTACACTAAATTGCATGATGTTTTCTGAACTATATTGATTGAAGTTACTTGAACCTGAATATTTGTTGTTAGCGATCGTACAAATTAAATTATTAACCTTAATTACTCTATTTTATTTCCCCAAGTGTAAGTAGGAAGTAGTTCTGATTAGTAATTTTCAGTGGTCGTGTCTTAATTTGTAACATTGTTTTATGTATTTGACCATTTTCACAATTTTAACCCACCTTAGCAGTCCTTGTTGAGCACAGTGCTCATTCCTCTAGCAGTAACTGGAGGTAGAGATGTGACCAGTCCTTGTTGAGCACAGTGCTCATTCCTCTAGCAGTAACTGGAGGTAGAGATGTGACCAGTCCTTGTTGAGCACAGTGCTCATTCCTCTAGCAGTAACTGGAGGTAGAGATGTGACCAGTCCTTGTTGAGCACAGTGCTCATTCCTCTAGCAGTAACTGGAGGTAGAGATGTGACCAGTCCTTGTTGAGCACAGTGCTCATTCCTCTAGCAGTAACTGGAGGTAGAGATGTGACCAGTCATTGTTGAGCACAGTGCTCATTCCTCTAGTAGTAACTGGAGGTAGAGCTGTGACCAGTCATTGCTAGACACAGAGCTCATTCCTCTAGCAGTAAATGGAGGTAGAGCTGTGACCAGTCATTGTTAGACACAGAGCTCATTCCTCTAGCAGTAAATGGAGGTAGAGCTGTGACCAGTCATTGCTAGACACAGAGCTCATTCCTCTAGAGGTAAATGGAGGTAGAGCTGTGACCAGTCATTGTTAGACACAGAGCTCATTCCTCTAGCAGTAAATGGAGGTAGAGCTGTGACCAGTCATTGTTAGACACAGAGCTCATTCCTCTAGCAGTAAATGGAGGTAGAGCTGTGACCAGTCATTGTTAGACACAGAGCTCATTCCTCTAGCAGTAACTGGAGGTAGAGCTGTGACCAGTCATTGTTAGACACAGACCTCATTCCTCTAGTAGTAACTGGAGGTAGAGCTGTGACCAGTCATTGTTAGACACAGAGCTCATTCCTCTAGCAGTAAATGGAGGTAGAGCTGTGACCAGTCATTGTTAGACACAGAGCTCATTCCTCTAGTAGTAACTGGAGGTAGAGCTGTGACCAGTCATTGTTAGACACAGAGCTCATTCCTCTAGCAGTAAATGGAGGTAGAGCTGTGACCAGTCATTGTTAGACACAGAGCTCATTCCTCTAGCAGTAAATGGAGGTAGAGCTGTGACCAGTCATTGTTAGACACAGAGCTCATTCCTCTAGCAGTAAATGGAGGTAGATCTGCTGTAAACGCGTAATTTTTCTGCAAACATGGATAGAATAGAGCAGTAATTGATGCTGTATTTCGTAAAAAGACGGTCAGTTTCTAAAAGGAGAAAAAACAAATGGAAACTATGTTTCGCATTGACATCTCTCCCAACCCCCTTTTCCCCCAACCCCCATTCCCCCCTGACCAGTCCCCCATCCCCCCAACCCCCTTTAACCCAACCCCATTTTCCTCCCCAACCCCCAACCCCTTTCCCCCATCCCCCCAACCCCCTTTAACACAACCCCCATTTTCCCCCAACCCCCAGCCCCTTTTCTCCCCCTTCCCCCTTTCCCCCAACCCCCAGCCCCTTTTCTCCCCCTTCCCCCTTTCTAGCCCCCCAACCCCCAACCCCTTTTCGCCCCCAACCCCCAACCCCTTTTCTCCCCTTCCCCCTTTCCCCCAACCCCCAACCTCCATTTTCCCCCCAACCCCCCAAACCTCCATTTCCCACCCAACCCCTTTTCCCCTTTCCCCCAACCCATTGATTTTTTCCCCCTAACCCCCAACCCCTTCCCCCTTTCCCCCAACCCTTTGGAGAGATGCCCTTGAGAGATGCCTATGAGAGGTGCCTATGAGAGATGCCTATGAGAGATTCCTATGGAGATGCCTATGGAGATACCTATGATAGATACCTATGAGAGATGCCTATGAGAGATGCCTATGAGAGATGCCTATGAGAGATGCCTATGAGAGATGCCTATGAGAGGTGCCTATGAGAGGTGCCTATGAGAGATGCCTATGAGAGATGCCTATCAGAGATGCCTATGAGAGATGCCTATGAGAGATGCCTATGAGAGGTGCCTATCAGAGATGCCTATGAGAGATGCCTATGAGAGATGCCTATGAGAGGTGCCTATCAGAGATGCCTATGAGAGATGCCTATGAGAGATGTCTATGAGAGATGCCTATGAGAGATGCCTATGAGAGATGCCTATGAGAGATGCCTATGAGAGATGCCTATGAGAGATGCCTATGATAGATGCCATGAGAGATGCCTATGAGAGATGCCTATGAGAGATGCCTATGAGAGATGCCTATGAGAGATGCCTATGAGAGATGCCTATGATAGATGCCTATGAGAGATGCCTATGAGAGATGCCTATGAGAGATGCCTATGAGAGATGCCTATGAGAGATGCCTATGAGAGATGCCTATGAGAGATGCCTATGAGAGATGCCTATCAGAGATGCCTATGAGAGATGCCTATGAGAGATGCCTATCAGAGATGCCTATCAGAGATGCCTATGAGAGATGCCTATCAGAGATGCCTATGAGAGATGCCTATGAGAGATGCCTATGAGAGATGCCTATGAGAGGTGCCTATGAGAGGTGCCTATGAGAGATGCCTATCAGAGATGCCTATGAGAGATGCCTATGAGAGATGCCTATGAGAGATGCCTATGAGAGATGCCTATGAGAGATGCCTATGAGAGATGCCTATGAGAGATGCCTATCAGAGATGCCTATGAGAGATGCCTATGAGAGATGCCTATGAGAGGTGCCTATCAGAGATGCCTATGAGAGATGCCTATGAGAGATGCCTATGAGAGGTGCCTATCAGAGATGCCTATGAGAGATGCCTATGAGAGATGCCTATGAGAGATGCCTATGAGAGATGCCTATGAGAGATGCCTATGAGAGATGCCTATGAGAGATGCCTATGAGAGATGCCTATGAGAGATGCCTATGAGAGGTGCCTATGAGAGATGCCTATCAGAGATGCCTATGAGAGATGCCTATCAGAGATGCCTATGAGAGATGCCTATGAGAGATGCCTATGAGAGATGCCTATGAGAGATGCCTATGAGAGATGCCTATCAGAGATGCCTATGAGAGATGCCTATGAGAGATGCCTATGAGAGATGCCTATGAGAGATGCCTATCAGAGATGCCTATCAGAGATGCCTATGAGAGATGCCTATGAGAGATGCCTATGAGAGATGCCTATGAGAGATGCCTATGAGAGATGCCTATCAGAGATGCCTATGAGAGATGCCTATCAGAGATGCCTATGAGAGATGCCTATGAGAGATGCCTATCAGAGATGCCTATCAGAGATGCCTATCAGAGATGCCTATCAGAGATGCCTATCAGAGATGCCTATCAGAGATGCCTATGAGAGATGCCTATCAGAGATGCCTATCAGAGATGCCTATGAGAGATGCCTATGAGAGATGCCTATGAGAGATGCCTATCAGAGATGCCTATGAGAGATGCCTATCAGAGATGCCTATGAGAGATGCCTATGAGAGATGCCTATGAGAGATGCCTATGAGAGATGCCTATGAGAGATGCCTATGAGAGATGCCTATGAGAGATGCCTATGAGAGATGCCTATGAGAGATGCCTATGAGAGATGCCTATGAGAGATGCCTTGAGAGATGCCTATGAGAGATGCCTATGAGAGATGCCTATGAGAGATGCCTATGAGAGATGCCTATGAGAGATGCCTATGAGAGATGCCTATGAGAGGTGCCTATGAGAGATGCCTATCAGAGATGCCTATGAGAGATGCCTATCAGAGATGCCTATGAGAGATGCCTATGAGAGATGCCTATGAGATTCCTATGGCCATTTGTTGTATGGCTCGGGAAAATCAACCCATCACAGCCAAAAAAATGTGAGAAATGTATTCTGCAAAATAAAATAAACAGAAATAAGACCTGTCTAATTATTTTAGATGTAAAACAAAAATAAGAAAAAAAATATATATTTTTTGTTGTTGTTGCTATTCTCACTAACGGCAAAGGGCTACATTCCTGTTAATACGTTTTCCTATTTGTATGTGTTTTTTATATATGAGTAAGATATCATCATATCCTCCATTCGCACAAAATACTTACTTGCCAGTTTGCAACTCAACATTTCAGCCAAGACTGCAGGGATTTACATGTTTTAAATAAATGCCAACTTTTGCGTGAAAACTGGCGCACATTGTGGCGTGCATTAAGAATGTACACACCGTTTTCAAATGAGGCCCCTGGGCGTTTGAATAAGTTATTGCAACTTTTTTTTCCTTGGTGAATTTTCTAAAACTGTTACTTGTATATTATACAAGGCGGTAGGTAGCGTTTATATTTAGGGGCAGGAACTCTGCTACACCTTTCATCTAATATTCTATAAGAGGGGCAGGAACTCTGTGATACCTTTTATCTAATATTCTATAAGAGGGGCAGGAACTCTGTGATACCTTTTATCTAATATTCTATAAGAGGGGCAGGAACTCTGTGATACCTTTTATCTAATATTCTATAAGAGGGGCAGGAACTCTGTGATACCTTTTATCTAATATTCTATAAGAGAGGCAGGAACTCTGTGATACCTTTTATCTAATATTCTATAAGAGAGGCAGGAACTCTGTGATACCTTTTATCTAATTTTCTATAAGAGAGGCAGGAACTCTGTGATACCTTTTATCTAATTTTCTATAAGAGAGGCAGGAACTCTGCGATACCTTTTATCTAATATTCTATAAGAGAGGCAGGAACTCTGCTACACCTTTTATCTAATATTCTATAAGAGGGGCAGGAACTTGGTTCCAGTAAGCTCCTGACCAAGTCAACCACTGCTAACATGCTATCAGTTTGGTGCTGGATGGTTGTGATGCTGCCACTTGCCTTGGCCGCTTTGTGAGAGATTATAACGGGGCTCAGCTGGTTAGATAAAGGAACAATAGTAACACTGTCTACATACTACATTGTGTGTATATGTGTGTGTCAGTAGGTGATAGATGGTGTGTGTGTGTGTACTTACGCTGCAACAGTATCTCTGTATTAAATACCTCTCTTGTTTCATAAACACTGTTAAAACCAATATTAACACGGCAATGATATTTCAATTTCCATTCCATTCGGCCATTTTTTTTTTTTTACTCGTTAAAATGGTTGGTTCTGGAACATCTGCAAATCAATTAGATAATGTTGATTTCAGAGGACATGCTACAAACAAACAAACAAACAAACTAACAAACAATTCTTGATTTCACACCTTTAGGGAACATTTTGGAGTGCTAATTAGTGTTGGTACAACAAGGGTAGCCAAACCGTAGCCTAAACACCATCCTGGTAGATAGAGAGATGGAGGAGAAGAGACATACCCGTTAAAGGTAAAGGATAGAGGTAGAGAGAAGAAATTGAAAGGGAGTGAAATACATATTGAAAGGGAGTTAAAGAGAAATTGAAAGGGAGTGAAATACATATTGAAAGGGAGTGAAATACATATTGAAAGGGAGTTAAAGAGAAATTGAAAGGGAGTTAAAGAGAAATTGAAAGGGAGTGAAAGAGAAATTGAAAGGGAGTTAAAGAGAAATTGAAAGGGAGTGAAAGAGAAATTGAAAGGGACTGAAAGACATATTGAAAGGGAGTGAAATACATATTGAAAGGGAGGAAAGACAAATTTGAAAGAGAAATTGAAAGGGAGTGAAAGACAAATTGAAAGGGAGTGAAAGAGAAATTGAAAGGGAGTGAAAGACAAATTGAAAGGGAGTGAAAGAGAAATTGAAAGGGAGTGAAATACATATTGAAAGGGAGTTAAAGAGAAATTGAAAGGGAGTGAAATACATATTGAAAGGGAGTGAAAGAGAAATTGAAAGGGAGTTAAAGAGAAATTGAAAGGGAGTGAAAGAGAAATTGAAAGGGAGTGAAAGAGAAATTGAAAGGGAGTGAAAGAGAAATTGAAAGGGAGTGAAAGACAAATTGAAAGGGAGTGAAAGACATATTGAAAGGGAGTGAAAGAGAAATTGAAAGGGAGTTAAAGAGAAATTGAAAGGGAGTGAAAGACAAATTGAAAGGGAGTGAAAGAGAAATTGAAAGGGAGTGAAAGACAAATTGAAAGGGAGTGAAAGAGAAATTGAAAGGGAGTGAAAGACAAATTGAAAGGGAGTGAAAGAGAAATTGAAAATTAAAAGACAAATTGAAAGGGAGTGAAATACATATTAAAAGGGAGTTAAAGAGAAATTGAAAGGGAAAAGACAAATTGAAAGGGAGTGAAAGACAAATTGAAAGGGAGTGAAAGAGAAATTGAAAGGGAGTGAAAGAGAAATTGAAAGGGAGTGAAAGAGAAATTGAAAGGGAGTGAAAGAGAAATTGAAAGGGAGTGAAAGAGAAATTGAAAGGGAGTGAAAGACAAATTGAAAGGGAGTGAAAGACATATTGAAAGGGAGTGAAAGACAAATTGAAAGGGAGTGAAAGACAAATTGAAATTGAGGCAAAAAAAAAGAGATGAACGTGACTACTGAGTATGTCCAACCTACAATAATCTAAAATGACACACATAATTTGAATATGAATTCCTTTGATATACCATTACTAGATGCAATAGAATGTCAATAAGTATATATCATTACTGTTTGGCCTTGTTTTTTTTAAAATTCATTGCAAAAGCTGCTTCGGTAAAAATATAAATTAATGTTATTTGAAATGTCACGTGATCTAAGTAAAAGAAATAGTTCAATATAATTACAGTATGGGGGGGAGGGGGGATTAAAATGACGAAATAATGATATTATATATATATATATTTATATATTATATTATATATAATAGACACACCAATAAATAAATAAAACCAATTCAAAATGTCTAATGTCTTTAAACTGGATCCCAGCGTGAGAATGCAGCACGCTGTCTGATTACGTGCCAAAGCCAATTAATTACTTCATCGTTAAAGTTCATTATTAATTAAGAACATACAATCAGGTCTTCTGGGCAACACAAGCCAGACCTGTCACTCGTACAAAAACAAATTATCCAGAAAAATAGACCTTAACTAAAGTGCTTGTCAGGGAACATGTCTCACATGGTCTATGTGGTCTATGTAGTCTATATGGTCTATATGGTCTATGTAGTCTATATGGTCTATATGGTCTATGTAGTCTATATGGTCTATGTAGTCTATATGGTCTATATGGTCTATATAGTCTATATGGTCTATGTAGTCTATATGGTCTATGTAGTCTATGTAGTCTATATGGTCTATGTAGTCTATATGGTCTATATGGTCTATGTAGTCTATATGGTCTATATGGTCTATGTAGTCTATATGGTCTATGTAGTCTATATGGTCTATGTAGTCTATGTAGTCTATATGGTCTATGTAGTCTATATGGTCTATATGGTCTATGTAGTCTATATGGTCTATATGGTCTATGTGGTCTATGTAGTCTATGTAGTCTATATGGTCTATGTGGTCTATGTAGTCTATATGGTCTATGTGGTCTGTGTAGTCTATGCAGTCTATATGGTCTATGTAGTCTATATGGTCTATGTGGTCTATGTAGTCTATATGGTCTATGTAGTCTATGTAGTCTATATGGTCTATGTGGTCTATGTGGTCTATGTGGTCTATGTAGTCTATATGGTCTATGTAGTCTATATGGTCTATGTGGTCTGTGTAGTCTATGTAGTCTATATGGTCTATGTAGTCTATATGGTCTATGTAGTCTATGTAGTCTATATGGTCTATGTAGTCTATATGGTCTATGTAGTCTATGTAGTCTATATGGTCTATGTGGTCTATGTGGTCTATGTAGTCTATATGGTCTATGTAGTCTATATGGTCTATGTGGTCTGTGTAGTCTATGTAGTCTATATGGTCTATGTAGTCTATGTAGTCTATATGGTCTATGTGGTCTATGTAGTCTATATGGTCTATGTGGTCTATGTAGTCTATGTGGTCTATGTGGTCTATGTAGTCTATGTAGTCTATATGGTCTATATGGTCTATGTGGTCTGTGTAGTCTATGTAGTCTATATGGTCTATGTAGTCTATATGGTCTATGTAGTCTATATGGTCTATGTAGTCTATGTAGTCTATATGGTCTATGTGGTCTATGTAGTCTATATGGTCTATGTGGTCTATGTAGTCTATATGGTCTATGTGGTCTATGTAGTCTATATGGTCTATATGGTCTATGTAGTCTATATGGTCTATATGGTCTATGTGGTCTGTGTAGTCTATATGGTCTATGTAGTCTATATGGTCTTTGTGGTCTATGTAGTCTATATGGTCTATGTAGTCTATATGGTCTATATGGTCTATGTAGTCTATATGGTCTATATGGTCTATGTGGTCTGTGTAGTCTATATGGTCTATGTGGTCTGTGTAGTCTATGTAGTCTATATGGTCTATGTAGTCTATGTGGTCTATATGGTCTATATGGTCTATGTAGTCTATGTGGTCTATGTAGTCTATATGGTCTATGTAGTCTATGTAGTCTATATGGTCTATGTGGTCTATGTGGTCTATGTGGTCTATGTAGTCTATATGGTCTATGTAGTCTATATGGTCTATGTGGTCTGTGTAGTCTATGTAGTCTATATGGTCTATGTAGTCTATATGGTCTATGTAGTCTATGTAGTCTATATGGTCTATGTAGTCTATGTAGTCTGTATGGTCTATGTAGTCTATGTAGTCTATATGGTCTATGTAGTCTATGTGGTCTATGTAGTCTATATGGTCTATGTAGTCTATATGGTCTATGTGGTCTGTGTAGTCTATGTAGTCTATATGGTCTATGTAGTCTATGTAGTCTATATGGTCTATGTGGTCTATGTAGTCTATATGGTCTATGTGGTCTATGTAGTCTATATGGTCTATGTGGTCTATGTGGTCTATGTAGTCTATATGGTCTATGTAGTCTATATGGTCTATGTGGTCTGTGTAGTCTATGTAGTCTATATGGTCTATCTAGTCTATATGGTCTATGTAGTCTATGTAGTCTATATGGTCTATGTAGTCTATATGGTCTATGTAGTCTATGTAGTCTATATGGTCTATGTGGTCTATGTAGTCTATATGGTCTATGTGGTCTATGTAGTCTATATGGTCTATGTGGTCTATGTAGTCTATATGGTCTATGTGGTCTATGTAGTCTACATGGTCTTTGTGGTCTATGTAGTCTATATGGTCTATGTAGTCTATGTAGTCTATATGGTCTGTGTGGTCTATGTAGTCTATATGGTCTATGTAGTCTATATGGTCTATATGGTCTTTGGTCTGTGTAGTCTATATGGTCTATGTGGTCTGTGTAGTCTATGTAGTCTATATGGTCTATGTAGTCTATATGGTCTATGTGGTCTATGTAGTCTATGTGGTCTATGTAGTCTATATGGTCTATATGGTCTATGTAGTCTATATGGTCTATATGGTCTATGTGGTCTGTGTAGTCTATATGGTCTATGCGGTCTGTGTAGTCTATGTAGTCTATATGGTCTATGTAGTCTATGTGGTCTATATGGTCTATATGGTCTATGTAGTCTATGTAGTCTATGTAGTCTATATGGTCTATATGGTCTATATGGTCTATGTAGTCTATGTAGTCTATATGGTCTATGTAGTCTATATGGTCTATGTAGTCTATATGGTCTATGTAGTCTATATGGTCTATATGGTCTATGTAGTCTATATGGTCTATGTATTCTATATGGTCTATATGGTCTATGTAGTCCACAATATTTACAAGAGAGTTTTCATCTATAGTGAATTCGTAGTAGTATTTTTTCCACATTTTGTTACGTTACAGCCTTGTTCTAATATTGATTTCAAAAATCCTCATCAATTTACACACAACAGCCCAAAATGACAAATATTTTTCTTTTTACTTCATAACTGCATCATCACATTTACATCAGTACTCAGACCCTTTACTCAGTACTTTACTCTGTACTTTACTCAGTACTTTGTTGATGGACCTTTGGCAGCCATTACAGCATCAAGTCTTCTCGGGTGTGACGCTACCAGCTTGGCACACCTGTTTTTAGGGAGTTTCTCCCATTCTTCTCTGCAGATCCTCTCAAGCTCTGTCAGGTTGGATGGCTGCACAGCTATCTTCAGGTCTCTTCAGAGATATTCGATTGGGTTGAAGTCTGGGTTCTGGCTGGACCACTCAATGACATTCAGAGTCTTGTCCCGAAGCCACTCCTGCATAGTCCTGGCTGTGTGCTAAGCGTTGTTGTCCTGTTGAGGTCCTGAGCGCTCTGGAGTAGATTTTCGTCAATGATCTCTCTGTACTTTGCTCTGTTCATCTTTCCCTCGATCCTGACTAGTCTTCCAGTCCCTGCCGCTGAAAAACATCCCCACAGCATGATGATTCCACCACTGTGCTTCACCGTAGGGAAGGTGGCAGGTTTCCTCCACACATGACGCTTGGCATTCAGGTCAAAGAGTTTGATCTTGGTTTCATCAGACCAGAGGATTTTATTTCTCATGGTCTGAGAGTCCTTTAGGAGCCATTTTGCAAACTCTATATGCAGGCTGTCATGTGCCTTTTACTGAGGAGTGGCTTCCGTCTGGCCACTCTACCATAGAGGTCTGATTGGTGGAGTGCTGCAGAGATGGTTGTCCTACTGGAAGGTTCTCCCATCTCCACAGAGGAACTCTGGAGCTCTGTCAAAGTGACCATCGGGTTCTTGGTCGACTCCCTGGTACCCTTCCCCAGATCTGTGCCTCGACACAATCCTGTCTCGGAGCTCTACGGACAATTCCTTCAACCTCATGACTTGGTTTTTGCTCTGACATGCACTGTCAACTGTGGAACCTTATATAGACAGGTGTGTGCCTTTCCAAATCATGTTCAATCAATTGTATTTACAACAGGTGGACTCCATTCAAGTTGTAGAAACATCTCAAAGAGGATCAATGGAAACAGGAAATCAATGGAAATGTATTTCTTTCTTAATGCATTTGAGCCAATCAGTTGTGTTGAGACAAGGTAGGGGTATACAGAAGATAACCAATCAGTTGTGTTGAGACAAGGTAGGGGTATACAGAAGATAACCAATCAGTTGTGTTGAGACAAGGTAGGGGTATACAGAAGATAACCAATCAGTTGTGTTGAGACAAGGTAGGGGTATACAGAAGATAACCAATCAGTTGTGTTGAGACAAGGTAGGGGTATACAGAAGATAACCAATCAGTTGTGTTGAGACAAGGTAGGGGTATACAGAAGATAACCAATCAGTTGTGTTGAGACAAGGTAGGGGTATACAGAAGATAACCAATCAGTTGTGTTGAGACAAGGTAGGGGTATACAGAAGATAACCAATCAGTTGTGTTGAGACAAGGTAGGGGTATACAGAAGATAACCAATCAGTTGTGTTGAGACAAGGTAGGGGTATACAGAAGATAACCAATCAGTTGTGTTGAGACAAGGTAGGGGTATACAGAAGATAACCAATCAGTTGTGTTGAGACAAGGTAGGGGTATACAGAAGATAACCAATCAGTTGTGTTGAGACAAGGTAGGGGTATACAGAAGATAACCAATCAGTTGTGTTGAGACAAGGTAGGGGTATACAGAAGATAACCAATCAGTTGTGTTGAGACAAGGTAGGGGTATACAGAAGATAACCAATCAGTTGTGTTGAGACAAGGTAGGGGTATACAGAAGATAACCAATCAGTTGTGTTGAGACAAGGTAGGGGTATACAGAAGATAACCAATCAGTTGTGTTGAGACAAGGTAGGGGTATACAGAAGATAACCAATCAGTTGTGTTGAGACAAGGTAGGGGTATACAGAAGATAACCAATCAGTTGTGTTGAGACAAGGTAGGGGTATACAGAAGATAACCAATCAGTTGTGTTGAGACAAGGTAGGGGTATACAGAAGACGTCCTATTTGGTAAAATAACATGTTATGTAAGAACAGCTCAAATAAAGCACAGAGAAATTACAGTCCATCACTACTTTAAGACATGAAGGTCAGTCATTTTTTGCGACTGTATTGCAGTCTTAAAAAACATCAAGTGCTATGATGAAGTGCTCATGAGGACCGCGACAGGAAAGGAAGACACAGAGTTACCTCTGTTGCAGAGGATCAGTTCATTAGAGTTAGGGTTAGGGCTAACCCTAACCCTAACCCTAACCCTAGGCCACAAAATCTCACAGAACGGGACTGCCGAGTGCTGGTGCGCGCAGTGCGTAAAAATCATCTGTCCTCGGTTGCAACACTCACTACCAAGTTCCAAACTGCCTCTGGAAGCAATGTCAGCCCAAGAACTGTTCGCCAGGAGCTTCATGAAATGGGTTTCCATGGCCGAGCAGCCGCAGGTCTCTCCAGAGGGTGGTACCGTCTACCTAACGCATCACCGGTGGCCCACTGCCGCCCCTCCAGGACATCTACAGCACCCGATGTCACAGGAAGGCCAAAAAGATCATCAAGGACAACAACCACCCGAGCCACTGCCTCTTCACCCCGCTATCATCCAGAAGGCGAGGTCAGTACAGGTGCATCAAAGCTGGGACCGAGAGACTGAAAAACAGCTTCTATGTCAAGGCCATCAGAATAGCCGGCTAACACCCGGTTACTCAACTCTGCACTTTGGAGGCTGCTGCCCTATATACATGGAATCACTGGTCACTATAATAATGGAACACAAGCCACTTTAAATCACATTTACATACTGCTTTACTCATTTCATATGTCTATACTGTATTCTATTCTACTGTACTTTTAAATTGAAATAAACTTCTAAATAGCCAGACAGCTACCACCCGGCTACTCAACCCTGCACTTTAGAGGCTGCTGTCCTATAGACATGGAATCACTGGTCACTATAATAATGGAACACAAGCCACTTTAAATCACATTTACATACTGCTTTACTCATTTCATATGTCTATACTGTATTCTATTCTACTGTACTTTTAAATTGAAATAAACTTCTAAATAGCCAGACAGCTACCACCCGGCTACTCAACCCTGCACTTTAGAGGCTGCTGCCCTATAGACATGGAATCACTGGTCACTTTAATAACGTTTACATACTGCACTACTCATCTCGTATGTATATACTGTATTCTCTTACTCATTTCATATGTATATACTGTATTCTATTCTACTGTATTATTGTCAATGCCACTCTGACATTGACGTTGCTGGTCCTAATATTTATATATTTCTCATCTCGATTATTTAACTTTTAGATTTGTGGTGTTGTTGTGAATTGTTAGATACTACTGCGTTGTTGGAGCTAGGAACACAAGCATTACGCATTACATCCGCAATAACATCTGCTAAATGTGACCAATAGAATTTAATTTAATTTATTTAGTTTTATTTATTTATAAATTACCTCATACCCCTGTCCTGCACACTGACTCGGTACTGGTACCTGGTGTATATAGCCATGTTATTACCTCACACTGACTCGGTACTGGTACCTGGTGTATATAGCCATGTTATTACCTCACACTGACTCGGTACTGGTACCTGGTGTATATATGTATATACTGTGTCCAACTTATCGTTACTTATTGTGTATTTATTCTTTCTGTTATTGTTGCTCTTTTAACTCTGTTTTTTTCTCTCTCCACATTGTTGGAAAAAAGTAAGGATTTCACTGTTAGGCTACACCTGTTGTTTATGAAGCATATGACAAATACAATTTGATTTGATTATGACACACACACACAGACTCTCTCTCTCTCTCTCTCTCTCTCTCTCTCTCTCTCTCTCTCTCTCTTTCTCCCCATCTGTCGGAGTCAGCAGCAGGACTGTGTATCTGAAGCGTAATGGTATTTCTGGACAGACAGACAAAGTGTCCAACTGTTCCCAAAAATGAAGCAGGTGTCTGATTATCAGATAGACACATTTAATGAAACACAACATGTTAAAAACCTGAAGCATTAAAGCTCCTGCTTTAAGTTTACAAATGGTACTACCATCTCTCTACATATCTGTGTCTCTCTCCTGTCTCCCCATCTCTCTACATCTCTCTCTCTCCTGTCTCCCCATCTCTCTACATCTCTCTCTCTCTCCTGTCTCCCCATCTCTCTACATATCTGTGTCTCTCTCCTGTCTCCCCATCTCTCTACATCTCTCTCTCTCTCCTGTCTCCCCATCTCTCTACATCTCTCTCTCTCTCTCCTGTCTCCCCATCTCTCTACATCTCTCTCTCTCTCCTGTCTCCCCATCTCTCTACATCTCTCTCTCTCTCCTGTCTCCCCATCTCTCCACATCTCTCTCTCTCCTGTCTCCCCATCTCTCTCCTGTCTCCCCATCTCTCTACATCTCTCTCTCTCTCTCTCTCTCTCTCCTGTCTCGCCATCTCTCTACATATCTGTGTCTCTCTCCTGTCTCCCCATCTCTCTACATCTCTCTCTCTCTCCTGTCTCCCCATCTCTCTCTCTACATCTCTCTCTCTCTCTCCTGTCTCTACATCCCATCTCTCTCTCTCTCCTGTCTCCCCATCTCTCTACATCTCTCTCTCTCCTGTCTCGCCATCTCTCTACATATCTGTCTGTCTCCCCATCTCTCTACATCTCTCTCTCTCTCTCCTGTCTCCCCATCTCTCTACATCTCTCTCTCTCTCCTGTCTCGCCATCTCTCTACATATCTGTGTCTCTCTCCTGTCTCCCCATCTCTCTACATCTCTCTCTCTCTCCTGTCTCCCCATCTCTCTACATCTCTCTCTCTCTCCTGTCTCCCCATCTCTACATCTCTCTCTCTCTCTCCTGTCTCCCCATCTCTACATCTCTCTCTCTCTCTCCTGTCTCCCCATCTCTCTACATCTCTCTCTCTCTCTCCTGTCTCCCCATCTCTCTACATCTCTCTCTCTCTCTCCTGTCTCCCCATCTCTCTACATCTCTCTCTCTCCTGTCTCCCCATCTCTCTACATCTCTCTCTCTCTCTGTCTCCCCATCTCTGTCTCTCTCTCTCCTGTCTCTCTCTACATCTCTCTCTCTCTCTCCTGTCTCCCCATCTCTCTACATCTCTCTCTCTCTCTCCTGTCTCCCCATCTCTCTCCTGTCTCCCCATCTCTCTACATCTCTCTCTCTCTCTCTCCTGTCTCCCCATCTCTCTACATCTCTCTCTCTCTCCTGTCTCCCCATCTTTCTACATCTCTCTCTCTCTCTCTCTTGTCTCCCCTTCCTATCCCTCTGCCCCCCCTTTCCTCTCTGTTCCAGGTCTAGGTGACATTTGGCTGTCCCCCTAACTTGTTTTAGAGACTTTCGGATGTTTTGGACATGTGTGAAAAAATGCTAAAATCGGTCCCATGACTTGAATGGGATTTGTGCCACAAATGCTAAATTGTTAGCATTTGTAAACTGCCAGGGAAAATAATCCAAAGAATGGATCCATAGACGTCTTACAGGGTCACAAACACAAACGGCCATTTTGTAATTTGGGCAAATTATCCCTTTAAACATTTCTTATTTTAACAGAAAAGTACTTCATTGTTTTTTTTTTTAAAACAGGATTTTCATGTGTGTTTTAAATATATCTCCACACTATGATGTTGGAATAATACTTGTAAAATTATGAAAATTATCCTTTTAGTATAAGAGCTGTTTAAAAAGACCACCTGAAATTTCAGCCTGTTTTTGGTGGGATGGAGTTTTTGCCTGCCTGGTGACATCACCAGGAGGTCAATTAATGAATAGTCCAATAAGAAAGAGAGTTCCAAACCTCTCTGCCAATAACAGCTAGTTCTCAGGTTCCCCTCCCCCCTCCACTCTGACACAGTCCTTAAATACATCCCCAAGTGGTAATTTATACTGAACTAAAAAAAATCTGGAAACGCAACATTTAAATTGGTTGTCCCATGTTTCATGAGCTTAAATAAAATACACCAGAAATGTTCTATACGCAGAAAAATATATATTTCTCTAAAATGTTGTTCACCTGGACAGCTGATGAAACTGTGGGTTTGTGATTAAAAAAGGGATTAGACCTTAAAGAACCTGTAATGAAAGGCCAATAAACTCAACTAATAAACCCTCATTCACACAGTAACTATTGAATGTGAAACAACAGCGAATAACTACTTATTTACCCAATATTTTATAGTCTTATAGGCAGTGCACATAAACTTTTTATTTTTTTTCAGTAGCAGCAGTAGAGATATTGAAAGAGATCCCAGAGTGACTCTAGATTAAGAGCACATGACTGATGCCACTAAATTGTGCCCAATGATCCTTTTTACCCCCTCCTTTCTCTCCATTTCACATAAAATCACTGCCTCCATGTCTGTGATAATGTGATGGGCAGGAAAGAGAGAAAGGGATTGAGAGAGAGAGAGGGGGGTAATGTGGAGAGCGGGCAAGCGACAGAGCGGAGGAGATGCGGGGTAATTGTAGGCGCTGAAGCGTTGAGGTGCCGTGAAGCATCTCTG